>NC_057795.1:19468300-19503089 GCF_018294505.1 Triticum aestivum
ACAGGGCTTTAAAAAGAAATGCCACAGTCGGGCATCTGAGCGACACCACATACAGGGCTTTAAAAGAAATGCCACGGTCGGGCATCCGAGCGACACCACATATAGGGCTTTAAAAGAAATGCCACAGTCGGGCGTCTGAGCGACGCCACATATAGGGTTTTAAAAGAAATGCCACAGTCGGGCGTCTGAGCGACACCACATAAAGGGCTTTAAAGAAACAAACATAGTGAATATCCCGGAGGTAGAACCATCCCAGGAGTATTCGATAATACCAAAAATATCACGGGTTAGTCCACAACAAAATAATAATCATCATTATCAAATGTCACAAGTTGTAATATCAGTCCTCATGTAACAGTTTCACCTCCGAAGACCGACACTAAGACCGACACTTGACCCATCCCAGGCTGTAGTCCTTAACCATGGACATGGCTATTCGAATAGGTTTAATCTCTGCAGAGGGTGTACTCTTTACCCACGAGTAACGGATTCCCTTAGTCCATCGGTACTAATTCCGTCTACGGTCTTTTAAATGAAAACACACCTAACTTGCACACACCAGCTTAACTCACACGTGTCTGGAATCACCCACGACACCTGTCAAGCAAACTCTAAGTGGGGAGGCTACAACCTCGATTAGCATGGGATCACCAAATTTATACCGCGCGCAAAACTGGGAAAGCTACCCCCTCGGCTACAACCGAAAACACCCATGCCCCCTGACCGGATGACTGGCTTTAATCCATGGCCGTGGTACCCTCATTCCGGCCCCTCTGTACAGTGTGTGCTAGAAAGGGGTTGACAAATTACTGAGTCGTACTCTACTTGTTGTAGAGACGAGTGGTAGACGGAGCAAGTATGGGGGTTACTGGAACAAGACTCGATCTACGGTCGACTCAGGAGGTTTAAGTATTCTCTGCATGATTAGCATAACGAATATATTTCAACCAACAGAGTCACCGCTCATATCACCTTACCATGCCATACCAGACATAACCGTCCCGACGGAGACCGGCGACAAACTCGTGCCTACCCAAGACAGAGGTTTTCCCGGGTTCCTGCTGGTATGCATGTAAGGCACATGAGGATGATTATCATCACAAGTGTGATCATTTCCAACAGCATGGAAATCACTAACATGCACCCATGCATATGATCATATCACATGAAATAACAAGTTTCTCCAAAGTGAGGTGAAGTTATAAACGTGTCATCAAACACACAAAGAATATTATGCCGGGGTTCAGAATGCTTGCCTTCAGGTCATGGGAAGGCAGGGTGTATTTCAAACTCTTGAAATACTTCTCCTCTCTTCAAAAATCCTATTTTTGAAAATATAAATGAATTAACACACAAAATAAAAACAGCACAAAAAGTTTTTTGAAAAGTTTCCAAATAAATCTTAAAATAAACTAGACAGGATTTGAGAGATGTAGGAAAAAGAATCAATTCATTTGGAGTTATATTTAAAAAGTTATAGCCAGTCAAACATTTGGTCAAAATCTGTTTTTTTTTAAAACAGAAAAGAAAAGAAAAACGCTTCGAACCGGTATACGTCGAAGACGTACTTTGCAAATACGTTACCACTTAACCCACGTGGACTGGCGCAAGGTCACTGACAGTGGGCCCGCCTGGCCCACTAGTCAGGTTTGACTAGTCCGCCTTCCTTCTTCTCCCTCTGTCCCGAGCGGAGGCGGAACTCCGGCGATCGTCACCGGTGAACGGCGGGTCCCTGAGGGAAGCTGAGGGCGGGGATGGATTCGCGGGTCGAGGGTGATCCTACTGGTAGTCGCTGGGTCAGCGGGGATGGCGTGGGCTGCCGGCGGCGAGCTTCGCGGCGGAGGAAAGCTTCGGGGTGAAGTGGTTTCGGGGCCGCGGTGGTTCCCGAACGAAATGGAGTAGGGGGATGTGATCACGGGAGGAAGGGAAAGTTCCTGGTGGAGAGAGTGGAGAGGGGGATGCCTTCGTTGCGCCGGAATGGCCTGGTTAGTGGCGGCGGCTGGAGTCGCCGGAGAGGTTGAAGATGGCATGCTCCCCTCCAATTGGCGGTTGGGGGGCACTAGCGAGACGGTGTGAAGCTGCCCCCGAGCGGGCTTGAGCTTGGGTCTCCTTATATAGTGTGGCTAGGGTGGTCCGAGGCGGCCGGTGATAAGAACAACGGCGAACTGCCGTTCTATAGCAGCAGGGGGGTCGTGGCGACGACGAGAACTAGGGAACACGCTTGCGGATGAGCACGTACTGCTCACAAGGGCAGGTGGCGAGCCGGGGTGGCTTCGGCGGCGCTGGCCTGAGTCAGGGCTGTCGGACGGCCATGGCGGCTAGTCCTTGGCTTGCCGGGGACGCGGCGAGGCTCTGCTCGGTGTGTTGCGGTGAGTGGGGAGCATGCTGCGCGCAAGGGGACACGGCGTGCCGGCTGCGGTCGGTCACAGGCTGGGGTGAGTGACGCGGCGGCTCGGGCGCCACTCGTGCAATACGCGCGCTCTGGGCGCGTTCAAAGCACGCCCGGGATGTGCTCGACGAAATGCCAGGGTGTCCTAGAGGTCATGGTTGAGGCTGGAAAGAACCAGGGCTAGTCTAGGTTTAGTAAGGGTAGCAAGGGACATGGTGGTTTGGTCAGGAGACCAAGTTCACAAGGCCAATAACAATACATGTCAAAACTGATCATGCACTCCAGGTGTTTGACAAAATGCCACAGGCACTTAGGCTATTCTTGGAGGAGCCAAATCTTCCAGATCAGTGTCTCCTTGGATGCACAAGAGGGTGGTGAGGTTAGTTTGCAAAAAGGACTTCAAATCTGGACAGGATGTGAATGGCATTATTTCATGAACCAAAGATATGCCAATGGTTGTATGCTCCCGGACTTAGGGGTTTAGCATGGAGGACTACAAGTAGGAGAAAGAATCAAGGGCCAAAGAGCAAGCAATAATATGGTTGATGTACAAACCATCATGATGAACCAGAATGGAGATGAGGTTGATACACTCAACATTTTCAAAGAACATCATTGGGTCTATGCATATAATGGAATCATATGCTGCTACTGACATCCCATAATTTTGGTGGAAGCTAGAAACAAATATTTAAAAGGGTTGCAGTGCAAAAATGCCTACTAGACCAGAGAAGAAAAACATGTGTAGCACTCAAAATATGCAATGAATGAACTATATTATTGCATAAAAGTGATTTAGGGGCATCACATGACATCTCCAAATTTTGGTTGGATTTTTAGTTAAATTTATCAAATGGTTGTAGTACAAAAAGAGCTCCAAACTTAAAACAAGTCATTTTTAAAGAATATAGCTCAGGGTGGAATAATTTAATAAATAAACCTACTGATTAGGAAATTGTTTTAATGAGATGCCATAGAGGTTCAATATGTTTGGAAGGATCCACTTGGAAAAAAAATCCTTAATAATAAAAGAAAGGTTTTGAAATCAACAGAAATATTCTTGCAGGCAAAATTTGAAATTCTTGGCAAAATTTTAATAACTAAAACCTGGTTAAATTTTTGGGGTGTTACAAACATTATGGTTTATTCCTTGCTTTATTTTCTAGAATTTGTTTTAAGAGGCACATCATCTGCCTTGGCTCCTTGTAGTGCGCAACTACATACACATCCTCTCAGCATTCCACCAAGATCCTTGTGTCGTTCTAGTACTTGACATCAAAGCCTTCCTTCTACATCTCATTGGAGAACATCCTCCAATTTGAAAATCTGCAAGTCAAAATCCCCAGTTAATATTTC
Source organism: Triticum aestivum (assembly GCF_018294505.1). Taxonomy (NCBI): domain Eukaryota; kingdom Viridiplantae; phylum Streptophyta; class Magnoliopsida; order Poales; family Poaceae; genus Triticum; species Triticum aestivum. Next base: position 19,472,046 of record NC_057795.1, read on the forward strand.
CACATGATAACTGGAGAACGTGATATTTTCTCTAAGCCGCCTTCAGTATCATTTCACACCAAAGCAACTAAAGAGAATTCATTATCACTGATGGGAAAAGGGTTCCTTTTGCTCCCCTCTTTTGTGTTTCCTGCAACTTCTTTTGATATATCCTAAGATACATGAAAGAGTAAGAAATCTAGAAGCGAAAGCATTTGCTAAAATGAAAGGATAATTCTCTTCAGGACATGGGGGATAATGCTCTTTAGGCAATTCCTGCATAAATGAAAGGTGTAAGAAATTAGATGATTAATAATAGGTAGCATCAAAAGCATTTGCTAAGCAATGAATTTACCTATGGGGATAGGTGGAGCCTTCAATATTTCCAAATAAGTGACATGCTCAAAGTCCTCTGTTGTAGGCAAGCCACTTGCTATCACAAACAACAATTTAATATCTCCTTCAATCGTTACTTCACCAAAAAACCAAAGCTCCAAATCCTGGTAAATGCCATGGTATGACTAGTAATGTGAAAAATACTCTGAAACAAGAAAAAAATGGTTCTGTAATCAGAGGATGGAAAATTACTTTCATAGACCATCATAAGACACCACAAAAAAATTAGCCTGACAAAATCAGTTCGCCTAGACACTGTTAGAAAATGCAGCAGAAAGAAATTCTTATACAAGAGCCACCTCTCGAATGCAAAGGAAGTGAACTTTGAAGCCAAGATCTGTTTGTGACCTTTGTCCACCATGCTACTACATTTTTCCAAATCATTCACTGAAAAACAACAGAAAACAAAACTTTATGTCAAGCCTGCTATCAAAAGAAAAAACATGTGTAACCAGTTCATGAAAGTACCTTTTAAAAAACTACAAAACAATAATGAAGCTTAATTAACTGCTGCACATAAAGAACTTTACTGCTTCAAGGGTTCTCTATTTCCATGAATCAAAGCAGCATAGATTTCTTTAAAGATATTATTAAACTTACGGTACCTTTTAGAAAACTACAAAACAATAATGAAGCTTAATTAACTGCTGCACATAAAGAACTTTACTACTTCAAGGGCTTCTCTATTTCCATGAATCAAAGCAGCATAAATTTCTTTAAAGATATTATTAAACTTATGGACTAGTTCAAATCTGCACACTACAGCACATAGAGAGAGGGGGGAGGGAAGGGAGAGGGGCCAAGTGAGAGAGTGAGATCTTACCGATATCGATTATAATAAGTCATTGGTAGGGAAATCTGGTGCGTGGTGTAGTGATTAAATAAGTCTCGATTATAATACACTATCAGAAATTGCATTTTCTTTGCTTTTTGGAAAGAACACGGTTTGACGTTGCTGTTGCGCGCAATTGGACTATAGTATTCAAATGCCAACACAGAGGAGCATCTCATTCTCAACACAAAAGTAATAAATACAGAGAAGCCAATAACCATGTGTTAACACGTTAATCCTTTGCTGAAATCACCCCAACCCGCCCACCATTTCCATAACGAGCTGATGGGTCAGCAGAAGTGTTTGTTTCTTCTCTTTAAAAATAAATAAGACAGATTACTCTATTGGCATAGGCAAAGAAAACTAGAGTGTGTGATCTTAAGGTCAGCAGAAGTGTTTGAAGCACTATTTATGTTTATACAATTCATTATGTATATAAAGAATTGCCCACTACATACCTTTTTACTACTTTTAGTTGTTCCTCCATGACCCCACCATTTTACCTTTAGAATATCAGCTCACCGATCTGGTGTTCCTCTAGTTTTCAGTTTTCCACACTCAGAATGCTATATGCAATGGCAAAAGGTACAAAAAAATTCAGAATACTAGTATATTTGAAGTTGGGTCACAAGAGGTAACTTAAAATATGTACTAGTGAATGTACAGATTGTGATTGCAAGAAATAAATACCTTACTCATTTATAGCAGCAGCAAATCATCCACTGTCACTAGTAGAAAAGGGGGCATCAGTCCCGGTCACCCCCCTTTAGTCCCGATTGTAACAGGAACCGGGACTAAAGGCCGCGGCCACGTGGAGCTCCACCTTTAGTCCCGGTTGGTAACACCAACCGGGATTAAAGGAAATTTTATGAATTTTTTTTTTGAATTTTTTTTAATTTTTTTATTTTCAAATTTCTGAATTATTTTAACCTCTAATCTCTAATCACCACCCCTCATCACTGCTCAATTTACCCTCTAATCTCTAATCACCCCTCGTCATTCCAAATCATCTAACTTCCCGAACGGTCACCCATCCTCTCACTACTCCAACCTGAGCACGCTTAACTTCCAGGTTCTATTCTCACTCATTTCCAAGTCTGCACTTGTTGTTTCCCTGACAATAGTAAGATGTCAATCCTATTAACCCTCAGGAATTTTGCTTGAGCATGAAGTGACACATTTCACTGTTTGAGTTTGAAACTATTGTTTTAGAAAACAATAATTATTTAGTAACACTAATATTTCTTGAATAATTAGTTTGACCATTGTTTGACCACAGTTTGACCGCAGTTTGACCAGATTTGACCAAAATTCAAAATAACTGAAATAATTTTTTAGTAACACTAATATTCTGGAATAATTAGTTTGACCATTGTTTGACCACAGTTTGAATTTTTTTCGATTTTTAGTAACTTTTTTCCTGTTAGGTTTTTGAGGATTTTGAAAATGTTTAACTTGGTTCCCTCGTTAAATTCGGATGTAACTTTTTGAGTAGATGATTTTTCATATAAAAAACATTTTCATCTGAGTTAGTATGCAAAAGTTATGCCCATTTTACTAAATTCTAGAGAGATTTTGCAAATAAAGTCGAAATTCACATTTGCAAATTTTCCCAACAACTAGACCACATATCACATGGGAAACTTATTTTTTAAATTTTTTTTGACATTTTCATCATTTTCTTTTATTTTTTTTAAAACTGAAAAGGCGATCCCAGGGGGTGGAGTTTGAAAATGGGACCTTTAGTACCGGTTCGTGCCATGAACCGGTACTAATGCCTCAAACCCCATTAGTACCGGTTGGTGGCACCAACCGGGACTAAAGGTCTAACCCTTTAGTCCCGGTTGGTGCCACAAACCGGGACTAATGGGCATCGCACCCTTTAGTCCCGGATCATGGCACCAATAGGGACTAAAAGGTCCAAACGAACCGGGACAAATGGCCCACGTGGCCCCTAGGCGCACGAACCGAGACTAATGCCCCCATTAGTCCCGTTTCTGGACTGAACCGGGACTAATGGGCTAACCCGGGGTGGACCAAAGCCCTCTATTCTACTAGTGTGTTTGCATAATGCACCAGTATGTTCTTTCCATCAAGCAGCTGAATCTATCATCATGTGCCAAAAATGTGCTATGGTAAGGAAAAAGAACTGTGCACCTATTATTGCATATTATCCTACAGGAACTTGACTTCTGCTATACCTAAAGATGTAGTGAAGCGCTATTTTACCTAGTCGCTCATCTTCTCCAATGCCGAGATGCTTCTCTTTCGAAAGAGAACTTGACGAAACTGTATCCTTTGGATGTCCTCGCAAGGGATGTCATATTGCTTCCACTGCCAACTAGCACATCAATCAGCGAGAGGACAAACCTAACAAAATCACAGGTCCAACATCAAGAAGTTAGAACAGGTATGTTAGGACTACCTTCGTGAACATCTCCATGCTGAGAGAAGACGTTGTCAAATGACTCTAGTTGTCGGATGTATGAGATACCATCGACTTGCCATGCTGCTCTTTGGCTCTAGCACTGCCTACCTACAAAAAAAGTTGGCAAGAAACATAAATGAACTTGATATACAGTTAACTTAAGTAAGATACCCAGTACGTAGATAACTCACTAGACTCACCAATTGGTGGGGAGGCAGTGGCAAAAAGGGCGGGACATCACTGTGCCACCCACCGGAAGCTCGTGAGTAGCCAGAAGCAGGAATCCTTGTGCACAAGTGCCCTGAACATATAAAGAAAACAAAAGGCTAATTGTGATTCTGGAGCTATTTATTTCATAGCAGGTTTAAATAAGCTGAAGTTCTTGTTCTCAGAGCATGAAGATTAAATATAGACTTTTATATTTGTGACAATTCTACAATGCTCAACTGAAAGGATGAACCATTAGTATGATTATTTGGACTTCTTGTGCAACTTGAAGGTAGTTCTCACTTCTCAGTGTTGTACTTTACAAATGGATCTTCAGTTAAGATATGCAAGCAAGACATACATACCAAGTAATCACCACATCAAGTCTGAGCTACCAGGAATGGATGCTCAAACATACCACTTGGAGTGTTTATTTTGTGACATCGACGGAAAAAATATTGAAAGGCATTACTGAATATATGTAATGCATTTTCTGATTTCTAATTGTCATGATCAAGGGCTGTGGACCAAATATTTATTGGCATGGTAAGCATGTATTGTTACAAATACAGTACAATTACTGCTGTAATTGAGAAATTCAATTCATAATTGCTGCCCTCTGATGTCAATAGTTTGGTTCGGTACTTCAGTTTATTTCTAACCCATGCATTTTATTCAGAGACATTGTGCAATAAGATACTCAGTCACAAAGCAAGCATCATATCAATTTTGTAATGTCCGCAATTGGTGCCTGAGTGTATTTTCAGTTCAGGGATGTGCATGTATATAGGTTAATCTTAGCACATCACTCAAGTAAAAGTTAATTTCTGTAAATTAAAAGAACCTTTATCTTATCTCGTTATTAGACTGCAGAACAAATGTGCCATTGATCTATTTCCTAAATTTGAATGTTTAACTGTGTCATTCTCTATCTTACTGAAAACACAGAGATGAAATTGTTCTTAACTAACAGTCCCTTACCCATGTGTAACCAATTCGTCAAAATACTTTTTAGAAAACTATAAATCTGCACACTAGGGTTTCAAATTTGCACGCTGCAACCAGGCAGGGGGAGTGGAGGGAGAGACCACAAGAGAGGGAAAGAGACCTTACCGCTGTTGTTACCGCCATGGATGGCTACCTGTTGGTCACCGAAGGTTGGTTGGCAGAGATGGAGGCACATGTCGCCGGAAGCAAAGGGACCAGAGGCCGCCTACCTTGTTCTGGACCACCGGGAGCAAAATGACCTTGACCCCTTCAGATCTGGCACCATGGGAAGGAGTGGAGAGGGAGGGAGGGGAGAGGGAGCCGGCTATGGGTTGTAGCGGTGGCGCCATAGGAGGGAAGAGTGAGGTCACCTCTCAGGACCAGCGGCGTGCGCGGGGAACGAAAGGAGCTAGGGTTTCGTGCGTGGGGAACGAAAGGAGCGTGGAGCGGCGGCGTGCTTGTGATTTTGAGCAAGAAAACTTCGCGGGCTGGGCCGGTTATTGGCGCTAAAGTTTGGCTATTTGCATGCGAGGCCCATGTAGCATCGGACTGTCGGTCGGGGATATTTACCGACCGATGGTCTGTTCACCATAATACAATTCCTGACCGACTGTTGGACGGTATATGTTGTATCATTCCCGGCCGATAATAGGTCACTGTACATAGATTGTCTCACTCACGGACTGTTAGAAATTTTCGTGACTGACTGTGGGTCGGCAATAGTGACTTTTTCCCAACAAACATCGGTAGGGAATTCTGGTGTGTGGTGTAGTGCATCATCGGAACCCCAATCTTCAGAGTTGCGTTTAATTATTTCCAATAAATCCCATTTGAATTCAATAGTCTTCAGCATATAAGAACCAGCACAGGAAGTATCGAGCATGGTGCGATCATTGAGAGAAAGCCGAGCCTAAATTTTTTTAATAATCATTTCTATGGAGAGCTCATGATTGGGGCATGAACATAACATTGACTTAAGCCTCCCCCAAGCTTGAGCGATGCTTTCCCCTTCGCGAGACCAGAAATTATATATGTAATTACGATCACGATGAACAAGATGCATAGGATAGAACTTCTGGTGAAATTCCAACTTCAATCGCTTATAATCCCATGATCTCGTATCATCACATAGCCTAAACCATGTCAATGCATCTCCCTTCAAAGATAAAGGGAAGACCTTCCTTTTGACAACATCATCGAGAATACCTGCAAGCTTAAATAATCCACAAACTTCATCCACAAAGAGAAGGTGTAAATCGGGATGCAATGTTCCATCTCCTGCAAATGGAAAAGCTAGCAGTTTCTCTATCATACCCGAAGGAATTTCAAAGTGAACATTTTCAGTAGGTTCAGTAGGTTGAGGAGCAACTCTTTGCTCTACTGGTCAGGGCGAAGATGCCCCGAACAAGCCTCTCAAAGGATTAGTTTCCATAGTAACAAGTAACAGAAAATTTCAGCACACTATATAAATGTTTCCTTACCAAGTTCCACTCACCAAAAGCGCTACACTCCCCGGCAACAGCGCCAGAAAAGAGTCTTGACGACCCACAAGTGTAGGGGATCTATCGTAGTCCTTTCGATAAGTAAGAGTGTCGAACCCAACGAGGAGCAGAAGGAAATGATAAGCGGTTTTCAGTAAGGTTTTCTCTGCAAGCACTGGAATTGTAGGTAATAGATTGTTTTGTGATAAGATAAATTGTAACAGGTAATAAATAATAAAAGTAAATAAGCTGCAGCAAGGTGGCCCAATCCTTTTTGTAGCAAAGGATAAGCCTGGACAATTTCTTATAATGAGAAAAGCGCTCCCGAGGACATATGGGAATTATCGTCAAGCTAGTTTCATCACACTCATATGATTCCCGTTCGTTACTTTGATAATTTGATATGTGGGTGGACCGGTGCTTGGTTACTGCCCTTACTTGGACAAGCATCCCACTTATGATTAACCCCTATTGCAAGCATCCGCAACTACAACAAAAGTATTAAGGTAAACCTAACCATAGCATGAAACATATGGATCCAAATCAGCCCCTAACGAAGCAACGCATAAACTAGGGTTTAAGCTTCTGTCACTCTAGCAACCCATCATCTACTTATTACTTCCCAATGCCTTCCTCTAGGCCCAAATATTGGTGAAGTGTCATGTATTCGACGTTCACATAACACCACTAGAGGAAAGACAACATACATCTTATCAAAATATCGAACGAATGCCAAATTCACATGACTACTAATAGCAAGACTTCACCCATGTCCTCAGGAACAAACGTAACTACTCACAAAGCATATTTATGTTCATAATCAGAGGTGTAATAATATGCATTAAGGATCTGAACATATGATCTTCCACCAAGTAAACCAATAAGTATCAACTATAAGGAGTAATCAACACTACTAGCAACCCACAGGTACCAATTTGTGGTTTGGATACAAGATTGGATACAAGAGATGAACTAGGGTTTGAGAGGAGATGGCACTGATGAAGATGTTGATGGATATTAACCCCCTCCCGATGAGAGGATCGTTGGTGATGACTTTGGTGATGATTTCCCCCTCCCAGAGGGAAGTGTCCCTGGTAGAATAGATCTGCCAGAGCTCTAGATTGGTTCCGGCAAGGTTCCGCCTCGTGGCGGCGGAGTTTCGTCTCGTAAGCTTGCCCACGATTTTTTCCAGGATAAAAGCCTTCATATAGCAGAAGAGGGACACCGAGAGGCCACCAGGGGGCCCAGGAGACAGGGGTTAAACCCAGTAGGGGTGGGCGCACCCCCACCCTCCTGGACAGGATGTGGGCCCCCTGAGGTATTTCTTGAGCTCAATAATTCTTATTAAATCCAAAAATAAGTTTCATGGAGTTTCAGGTCTTCTGGAGCAGTGCAGAATAGGTTTCCAATGTTTGCTCCCTTTTCATCCAGAATTTCAGCTGCCGGCATTCCCCCTCTTCATGGTAAACCTTACAAAATAAGAGAGAATAGCCATAAGTATTAATATATAATGTGTAATAACAGCCCATAATGCACTAAATATTGATATAAAAGCATGATGCAAAATGGACGTATCACACCCCGACACCGATACGACACCCCGACCCCTGAAACCTCCCGAAGAGGTGCTCTTTGGCCTTCCAGAGGCCGACGGGGTCATATATTTGTGAATTATGAGTTAGGTCATATATTTTTCGATTTTGTTATGAAAAACATCATATATAATTGTGTTGATCAGGTAGATTTAAATGTGCAGTTGTTTCATCGCTGTGAGGTTTGGTGTTCGACGACCTCGCCGTGCGTTTGACGAGCTCTGCCCCTTCATTCGTGGGTGAGCACAAATGACATGTCCTCCTCCCCTCTTAATTATTTTCTCTATTCCGGTGTTCGTGCCGATGAAACTTGATAGCTAGCTATATATGTGTCTTGAATCATCAGTATGCGTAACCAATATGTGTCTCCCGTTCGAAAGCGTTATAGTTATAAGTATGCACGCATTTGCATATTTATAACCGTGATTCTTTCCAATTGTCCAACGCTATGCATGGACAGCCTGAGTATGTGTAGATTGGGTTCGTTTTCCCATATGTTTTGCTCCGAGTCCGACGCATAAATTTCATCAGTGCCTCCCCTGTTGTTCTCCGGGTACACATCCTCTCTGTTTATTGCAGAGACGTGTATCAGGAGAACAACGGGGAGGTGTTGCCGAAATTTTGCGTCAGATCCCAAGCATAGCATGGGAAAATGAACCCAATCTACACATACTCGGGTGGGATTAGAACCTATCATTACCTATTAGAGTGTAGGTTGCATGGACGTAATAAAATTGACAAAGTAGATCAACAGATGAATACATACATGGTGAATTATATATATATATATATATATATATATATATATATATATATATATATATATATATATATATATATATATATTTGTTGTGTGTCCAGTAGCTCCGAAAGTCAAGATGAGTGATCATGAGTGGATGTACACCGGTCACACTGGTCAGAACAAATGGAGCGTTGAATGGTTCATAAAAAACAAGGGGTTTGTGCAAGCCGCATTTGCAAATGGCCAGAGGAAAACCTGGTGCCCCTGTTTTCGGTGCGGCAATTGGGAAAAGAGGACAGAGGCTGAAATGGGCAAACACCTGTAGAAGAGTGGTTTCACGCCGGATTATACGGTCTGGACATATCATGGTGATTCTGCCCAACGTGACCGAGTTGAGGTGGATCATCATCGCACCGACGAGCATGGTACCGGGATGGAAAACATGGTGCAAGACTATGATGATGCTCGGGATTCGGATGAGGAGATGGAGGAATCTGCAAAGGCCTTCAATGAAATGTTGGAGTCTTCAAAACGTCCGCTCCACGAGCACACTGAGCTTTGTCAGTTGGATGCCATCTCACAAGTAATGGCTCTGTAGGCTCAGTTCAACTTGGGCAGAGAATGCTACGACACAATGATGACAGTATTTGGACGCTTTCTACCCAAAGGCCATGTAATGCCTGCAAACCTGTACCAGTCGGACAAAATCCTCCGTGCACTGAAGATGCCCTATGAGAAGATACATGCCTGTGAGAAAGGATGTGCCTTATTTAGGCTTGACTATGCAGACTTGAACTATTGTCCCATTTGCAAGTCTTCCAGGTATGTTGTGGTAGACAACGGTATGGGTGAGAAGACACAGACCAAAATCCCCCTTAGTGTTCTTCGGTATATGCCAATCGTACCAAATGGAAGGTGTGCCACAGCATCAAGGCAACTCCAGCTTATATCAGTTTGGGCGGAATTGGGTATGTGGTTTGCTTCATGATTCATGCAATTCATTCATCATGCTAGCTTGAGCCCTTTAATTACTAATTTACTTTGTTTCTCTCTTTCAGGCATGCTACAATAAGACGGATAAGGTGCCAGAGGTGTACGACATGTATGCCATAGCCCACACTGCCTCTTACAAGAAAGTCAAGGGGAAGGCGAGGAAAGGGGAGGACTTTAACCCGAGCCAGGGTCCCATTGATCCAGAGCAGGTGATGATATCTGGTGGCGGGAGGTCCCATGGCTCGATAGCCATTGGAGATGTGCAGTTTGTGTGCGAGAAGTCCAGTCAGACCGCTCCACTGATGCCAGAGAATGCTCCTGGGACCACGGTGAGTTTAATTTGAATGGACGTTACTTGCTAGTCTTAACATTTGAGTGTCATCATGCTAACGAGACATTGGAAATGATCTTTGGTGCAGCGTAACTCCAGACAAGCATCACACAATCCTTCTCCAGCTACTGGCACGAGCCAGCCCGCTCCTACACCTCCATGATCACGGTAAGTTTATCTAGTGTTTTTCTTAACAAATGCATAAATACCTAGACTTAGCTTTATTTCCTCCAATATTCTTACCATAATGACCTAAGGTTAGCTTCTTTTCCTCCAAAATGACTTAATAAGCTTACTGACCTCCAAAACCAGCCATTTTACCTAAGTTAGCTCTAAAACTATTTATACTTAGCTTTGTTTCCTCCAAAATGACCTAAGTTAGTTGTAATATGTTTAGTTAACTAGGTTTGCTCAATAATGACATGTACTTAGCTTACTTATGTCAAAAATGACATAATTAGCTTAGTTAGCTCATAAACGATCCATTTTACCTAAGTTAGCTCTAAAATGACCCATTTTACCTTAGTTAGCTCATAAATGATCCATTTTATCCAAGTTATCTTTAAAATGACCCATTATACCTAGATTATCTCCAAAATGATCCATTTTACCTATGTTAGCTCTAAAATGACCCATTTTACCTAGGTTAGCTCCAAAATGACCCATCTTACCTAGGTTAGCTCTAATTGATGCATTTTACCTAAGTTAGCTCATAAACGACCCATTTCACCTAGGTTAGCTCATAAACGATCCATTTCACCTAAGTTATCTCACAAACGATGGAGTGCTTCTTCTTCTAGTCTTCTTCTTCTAGTCACCTTTTCCTAACTTTCTTATTTTCCATTTTGCAGATTTCATTCACTTCACGGAAGCTAGCTTGCTATGATGGAGTGCTTGTTTTTTCTTTCATTCTCTTCTAGTATTCTTCTAGCTTGCTATAATGGAACTTGCTATCTTCATGAAACTTTGCATTGTAATATGTATGTGCAACTTGCTAATGGTTGCAACTTATGTGTATGTGCAACTTGCTATGTATGAGTGGATGGAACTATATATGTATGTACGATGAAACTTATGTGCTGGATATGTCATATATATTTGCTATGAAAATTGTTGGATTAAGAAAATAGAAAAAAGAGGCAATGCAGGATCTTTGCGGTTAGCAGCTGATGGCAAAGGCCCCTTTGCCGTCCGTCGCGGACGGCAAAGAAGCCACATGGTGGCCACCTGTGCTCCCTGGGAGCTGACCCATTTGGCCAGTTTGCCTACAGTGGCAGACGACAAAGGATCGCCACATTTCCCTACAGTGGCGGACGACAAAGCCTTGGTGGGCAGTGACGTCCAGCTGACGTCATTCGGCGGACGGCAAAGGCCTGATGCTCTTTGCCGTTAGCGGCGGATAGCAAAGACTTCTGTTAGCCACCTAACGGACTAACAACGTATTTATTGCCGTCTGCTTTTTGAGGCTGACGGCAAAGGGTCCTTTGCCATCAGCAGCGGACGGCAAAGAAAGCAGATGGCAAAGTAGCTCTTTGCCAATCTAATCTTTGCCAGAGCCTTTTGCCGTCCGCGGAAGACGGCAAAGGCCTTTGCCGTCCGCCATCCTTGCCTTTGCCGTCCGCCGTGGCTGATGGCAAAGTAGCCGATTCTTGTAGTGATTTGCATATCTATTTTCTAGATCAATGGCATGTGCCACTGTTCCCTTGAATTTTAATGCATTCCTAGAGAAAACTAAGTTGAAAGATGATGTTAGCAACTACGCGGACTGGGTCCATAACTTGAGGATTATCCTCATTGCTGCACAGAAGAATTATGTCATTGATGCACCGCTAGGTGAAAGGCCTGCTGCAGGAGCAGATGCTGATGTTTTAAACGTCTGGCAAGCTCGATCTGATGACTACTTGATAGTTCAGTGTGCCATGTTTTACGACTTAGAATTGGTACTTCAAAGACGTTTTGAACGTCGTGGAGGATATGATATGTTCCAAGAGTTGAAGTTAATATTTCAAGCAAATGTCCGGGTTGAGAGATATGAAGTCTCCAACAAGTTCTATAGCTACAAGATGGAGGAGAATAGTTCTGTCAGGGAACACATACTCAAATGTCTGGGTATCATAATCACTTGACTCAGCTAGGAGTTAATCTTCCAGGTGATAGTGTTATTGACAGATTTCTCCAATCACTGCCACCAAGCTATAAAGGCTTCATGATGAACTATAATATGCAAGGGATGGAGAAGACAATTCCCGAGCTCTTCGCAATGCTCAAAGCTGCGAAGGTGGAAATCAAGAAGGAGCATCAAGTGTTGATGGTTAACAAGACCACTAGTTTCAAGAAAAATGGCAAGGGAAATAAAGGGAACTTCGAAAAGAATGGCAAGCAAGTTGTCACTCCCAGGAAGAAGCCCAAAGCTGGACCCAAGCCTGAAATTGAGTGCTTCTACTTCAAAGGGACTGGTCACTGGAAGCAGAACTGCCCCAAGTATTTGGTGGATAAGAAGGATGGCAAAGTGAGCAAAGGTATATTTGATATACATGTTATTGATGTGTACCTTACTAATGCTCGTAGTAGCACCTGGGTATTTTATACTGGTTCGGTTGCTCATATTTGTAATTCGAAATAGGAGCTACGAAATAAATGAAGATTGGCTAAGGACGAGGTGACGATGCGCGTCGGGAATGGTTCCAAGGTCGATGTGGTCGTCGTCGGCATGCTACCTCTACATCTACCTTTGGGATTAGTTTTAGACCTGAATAATTGTTATTTTGCGCCAGTGTTGAGCATGAACATTATATCCGGATCTTGTTTAGGGCGAGACGGTTATTCATTTAAATCAGAGAATAATGGTTGTTCTATTTATATGAGTAATATCTTTTATGGTCATGCACCCTTGAAGAGTGGTCTATTTCTATTGAATCTCGATTCTAGTGATACCCATATTCATAATATTGATGCCAAAAGATGCAAAGTTGATAATGATAGTGCAACATATTTATCGCACTGCTATTTATGTCATATTGGTGTAACACACATGTAGAAAATCCATGCAGATGGACTTTTGGAACCACTTGATTATGAATCATTTGATACTTGTGAGCCATGCCTCATGGGCAAGATGACTAAAACTCCGTTCTCCGGAACAATGGAGGGAGCCAATGACTTATTGGAAATAATGCATACCGATGTATGCAGTCCAATGAGTGTTGAGGCATGCGATGGGTATCGTTATTTTCTGACCTTCATAGATGATTTGAGAAGATGTGGGTATATCTACTTAATAAAACGCAAGTCTGAAATATTTGAAAAGTTTAAAGAATTTCAGAGTGAAGTGGAGAATCATTGTAACAAGAAAATAAAGTTTCTACGATCCGACTACAGAGGCAAATATTTGAGTTACGAGTTTGGCCTTCATTTAAAACAATGCGGAATAGTTTCACAACTCAAGCCACCAGGAACACCAAAGTGTAATGGTGTGCCCGAATATCGTAACTATACTTTATTAGATATGGTGCGATCTATGATGCCTCTTACCGATTTACCACTATCATTTTGGGGCCGGGCTATGCATTAGAGATAGCTGCATTCACGTTAAATAGGGCACCGTCTAAATCCATTGAGACGACACCGTATGAATTGTGGTTTGGCAAGAAACCTAAGCTGTCGTTTCTTAAAGTTTGGAGTTGCGGCACTAATGTCAAAAGGCTTCAGCCTGATAAGCTCGAACCCAAATCAGAGAAGTGCGTCTTCATAGGATACCCTAAGGAAACAATTGGGTACTCCTACCACAGATCTAAAGGCAAGATCTTTGTTGCCAAGAACGGAACATTTCTAGAGAAGGAGTTTCTCTCGAAAGAAGTGAGTGGGAGGAAAGTACAACTTGATGAGGTAATTGTACCTTCTCTCGAATTGGAAAGTAGTTAATCATAGAAAACCATTCCCGCGATGCCTACAACAACTAGAGAGGAAGCTAATGATGATGATCATGAAACTTCAGATCAAGTTACTACCGAACCTCGTAGGTCAACCAGAGCACGATCCGCACCAAAGTGGTACGGTAATCCTGTTCTGGAAGTCATGTTACTAGACCATGGTGAACCTACAAACTATGAAGAAGCTATGATGAGCCCAGATTCGGATAAATGACTTGAGGCCATGAAATCTGAGATAGGATCCATGTATGAGAACAAAGTGTGGACTTTAGTGGACTTGCCCGATGATTAGCGAGCCATAGAGAATAAATGGATCTTCAAGAAGCAGACTGATGTTGATGGTAATGTTACTGTCTACAAAGCTTGAGTTGTCGCAAAAGGTTTTCGACAAGTTTAAGGAGTTGACTACGATGAGACATTCTCACCCGTAGCGATGCTTAAGTTTGTCTGAATCATGTTAGCAATTGCCGCATTTTATGATTACAAAATCTGGCAAATGGACGTCAAAACTGCATTCCTTAATGGATTTCTTAAAGAAGAGTTGTATATGATGCAACCAGAAGGTTTTGTCGACCCTAAAGGTGCTAACAAAGTGTGTAAGCTCCAGCGATCCATCTATGGACTAGTGCAGGCATCTCAGAGTTGGAATATACACTTTGATGAGTGATCAAAGCATCTGGTTTTATACAGACTTTTGGAGAAGCCTGTATTTACAAGAAAGTGAGTGGGAGCTCTATACCATTTCTAATATTATATGTGGATGCCATATTGTTGATCGGAAATGATGTAGAATTTCTGGATAGCATACAAGGATACTTGAATAAGAGTTTTTCAATGAAAGACCTCGGTGAAGCTGCTTATGTATTGAGCATCAAGATCTATAGAGATAGATCAATACGCTTAATAGGACTTTCACAAAGCACATACCTTGACAAAGTTTTGAATAAGTTCAAAATGTATTAGTCAAAGAAAGGATTCTTTCTTGTGTTGCAAGATGTGAAATCGAGTCAGACTCCCCAACCAGTGCAGAAGATAAAGAGAAAATGAAAGTCATTCCCTATGCCTCACCCATAGGTTCTATCATGTATGCTATGCTCTGTACCAGACCTGATGTGTGCCTTGCCATAGGTCTGGCAGGGAGGTACCAAAGTAATCCAGGAGTGGATCACTAGACAGCAGTCAAGAACATCCTGAAGTACCTGAAAAGGACCAAGGATATGTTTCTCGTTTATGGAGGTGACAAAGAGCTCTTTGTAAATGGTTACGTTGATGCTAGTTTTGACACTGATCCGGATGACCTTAAGTCACAAACAGGATACATATTTATTTTGAATGGAGGAGCTGTCAGTTGGTGCAGTTCCAAGCAGACCGTCATGGCGGGATCTATGTATGAAGTGGAGTACATAGCTGCTTCGGAAGCAGCAAATGAAGGAGTCTGTATGAAGGAGTTCATATCGGATTTAGGTGTAATACATAGTGCATCGGGTCCAATGAATTTTTTTGTGACAATACTGGAGCAATTGCCTTAGGAAGGAATCGAGATTTCACAAAAGAACCAAACACATCAATAGACGCTTCAACTTCATCCGTGATCAAGTCAATGAGGGAGACATAGAGATTTGCAAAATACATACAGATCTGAATGTAGCAGACCCGTTGACTAAGCCTCTTCCACGAGCAAAACATGATCAACACCAAGATTCCATGGGTGTTAGAATCATTACAATGTAATCTAGATTATTGACTCTAGTGCAAGTAGGACACTGAAGGAAATATGCCCTACAGGCAATAATAAAGTTGTTCATTTATATTTCCTTCTTCATGATAAATGTTTATTATTCATGCTAGAATTGTATCGATCGGAAACCTAAATACATATGTGAATACATTGACAAACACTGTGTCCGTAGTGAGCCTCTACTTGACTAGCTCGTTGATCAAAGATGGTGAAGGTTTCCTAACCATGGACATGTGTTGTCATTTGATAACGGGATCACATCATTAGGAGAATTATGTGACGGACAAGACCCACCCGTTAGCCCACCTGTTAGCTTAGCATAATGATCATTCAGTTTATTGCTATTGCTTTCTTCATGTCAAATACTTATTGCTTCGACTATGAGTTGATGCAACTCCCGGATACCGGAGGAATGCCTTGTGTGCTATCAAATGTCACAACATAAATGGGTGATTATAAAGATTCTCTACAAGTATCTCCGAAGGTGTTTGTTGAGTTGGCATAGATCGAGATTAGGATTTGTCACTCCGAGTATCGGAGAGGTATCTCTGGGCCCTCTCGCTAATACACATCATAAGAAGCCTTGCAAGCAAAGTGAATAATGAGTTAGTTGCAGGATGATGTATTATGGAACGAGTAAAGAGACTTGCCGGTAACGAGATTGAACTAGGTATGAAGATACCGATGATCGAATCTCGGGCTAGTAACATACTAATAAACAAAGGGAATTATGTATGTTGTCTAATGGGCCAAGAGGAGAAACACACCAGCCACGAGGGGCTGGTGCGCCCCCCATATGGGCCGAACCAAAGGGAGAAGGAAAGGGGGGAAGAGAAAAGAAAGGGGGGGATTCGGCCTCCCCTTCCCTTCCCTCCTCCTATTTCCTTCCCCCTCTCTGATAAATAAGGAAGGTGGGGGGGGGGGGTTAGGATGAACCCAAGTAGGATACGGCCCTACTTAGGGCGCCTCCTAGCCTCTCGCCTCCCCTCCCACCTATTTACATTTGGGGGGTGGGGGCGCCCCTAGCACACCCCAGACAATTGCCTAGCTTTGTGCGGCGCCCCCCTCCACCGTTTACACACTCGGCCATATTTTCGTAGTGCTTAGACGAAGCCTGCGAGGATCACTTCACCATCACCGTCACCGTGCCGTCGTGCTGACGGAACTCATCTACTACCTCGACGTCTTGCTGGATCAAGAAGGCGAGGGACGTCACCGAGCTGAACGTGTGCAGAACTTGGAGGTGTCGTACATTCGGTACTTGATCGGTCGGAGATAGAAGAAGTTTGTCTACATCAACCGTGTTGTCAAATGCTTCCGCTTATGGTCTACGAGGGTATGTAGACACACTCTCCCCCTCGTTGCTATGCATCTCCTAGATAGATCTTGCGTGAGCGTAGGATTTTTTTTTTTGAAATTGCATGCTACGTTTCCCAGCATGTTGGTGGTTACATCACCTAGTTGTTGATAATTTTAGTCTGTTCTAAAAAATTGGTTATGTTAATTTTTGAGTGCATCTAACTTCATATTTGAATTTTATGAGATTTGGTTTAGCAGACATGCATTTGTCAATCAAAAAATTTGTACCTCAAATGTACCGCCCCGGCTAAGTTCAATTCCTAGATCCGCCATTGACCGGGATAGAGGGGGAGAGAGCCCCCCTCCTTCTTCTTCTACTTCCTTGACCTCACCCCCTAGATGGGAGGAAGTTTTCCCCTCTGGTCCATGGCCTCCATGGAGGTGGAGGGGCGGGAGCCCTTCCGAGATTGGATCTATCTCTCTGTTTCCTTCTGTTTCTGCGTTCCTGTTTTCTGGCCTTTCACCATTTCTTAAATTCTCGGAGATCCTTAACTCCGATTGAACTGAAATTTTAACACGATTTCTTCCGGATATTATCTTTCGTGCGGTGAAATAAGGGCATAAAACCGCCTTGCGGAGGGAAGTAAAGAGACAAAGTAGCATATTTTTCAGAAAATACAAGTAAATGGACACAAGTGTCATAGAAAGCAAAACGAAAATTGGATTCACTGTTAAACAGGAAAGAAAATAGTTTTCAGTGTCAAATAGGCTAACAGAATTGAAAATAGTGTCAGATATGGAACTCTTTCATTGTAATTCTGCATCTTTCAAATGAAACTCTCGCTTATCCCTCTAGCTAGCTAGTTTGATCCCTCCTAGCGGGACACATGCACGTGTGCAGTAAGTTTGATCCACGTCCTAACCGGACACATTCACGTGTGCAAGTGCAACTATAACTTTTTGAGTCATGTGTAGCTATGTGTACTATGGAGAAGTAAAAACATTTGATCAATTGTATGAGAGGGATGCCTCCCAGAAGGTGTCTGTTGGGAAAGAGATGTCTCCCTAACACACCCTTAAACATGTATATAAGTGGGTTTCCCACGTTGCAATAGATCTAAGAGAACCATTTGTGTCTCTACTTTGTCTCTTTACTTTGATACTACAACATCTACAACCCCAACTTTCTTCCTAGCCGGACCCAGGCACATGTGCATCCATGATTTGTTTGAGCGGTCAAAATCATACGTAGCTCCGTGTACAACTTCTAAGTATTTATTTTGTGAAAGAAATTCCTTTCCAAGTAGGTGAAATTTAATGCACTTTATGTACATAATTTGGCTTGTGGGTATCCCTTTTATCTTTAATCTCAATCATTGTATTTAAAATTTATGGAGTATATATTTTAAGCATATGTGAACGAACTTGGTTGCCTGTTTGTCTTTTCTTTTAGCAATATACGTAGTAGATAACTTATTATTAAGAACTTGCACTTACATTTCAAACATATAAACCTAACAAAACATACACATCACAGCACACGTAGCACTACACACATATATAGTACAATATCGTATCATCTGTAGATACAGTACCAAAGTAATTTAGGGCAGATCCAGCAATGCATCCATCCATGGCATCATCGTTCGCACAGCCAGCATGTGGGTGCACATGCATGGATGCAGCTTATTTAATTTGCACATTACGCTACGCGTCATATGTATACCCAGCGCGTAGACTATATGATACTCCCTCCGTTCCACAATATAGTGCCTATAGATTTTAGTGAAAAACAAACTTTGCCAACTTTAACCAAATGTATAGAGAAAACTGTTTACATCTACAATACCGAATATGTATATTCTGAAAATTTAACTTAGGATGTATCCAATGACGTGCATTCGGTATTCTAGATATACCTACTTTTCTCTATAAACATGGTCAAAATTTGTAATGTTTGACTTTTGTAAAAATTTATAGGCACTACATTATGGAACGGAGGGAGTATACACTAACTACATGACTGGATAGGCACTGTACATGGCGATGCCACACAGCCCGCGGGGCCCGTCGGCTCCCCTGCACATGAAGAAGAAGCCCTTCTGACCCGACGTCTGCCGCCGTGAGTTCTTGGCGATCCAGTACTCTTCCCCAGCGACGGTGACTCCATAGCCTACGATTGTCACCACGTGGTTCTGGCTGGTGGTGCAAGGCCCCTTGTACACGCCGGGCTCGTAGTTCTGCAGCACGGAGCTGCTCCCATCGTTCGGGACGGTCACTGGCATCCTGAGCACGGCCAGGGCCAGCGCGCCGTCGTTGCTCCCCGGCTGCACCTCCTGGACGCTGGTGATCTTGTCGATGCGTCGGGCAGCGTCGTGCACCGCGCATCTGCCTCGTTTGGCCAAGTAGGGGTATTAGCCTCCGTAGGGAGGCCGCCTTTTGAAATGAAAAAGAATTAATGGAAAAAACAAAATTAAAAGAAAAAATAAACCCCTAAAACCCCTAAACCTTTTAGTCATGGTTGGTGTAACCAACCGGGACTAAAGGCCCCCAGCCCCCCGGTGCGGGCTCGCGCCACGTGGTGGGCCTTTGGTCTCGGGTCGTGACGAACCGATACTAGGTGGGGGTGGGGGGGGGGGCTTTACTCCCCATCCTTTAGTGCCGGTTGACGAACCGGGACTAAAGATCGTCACGAACCAGGACTAAACCCCGATTCTGCACTAGTGCATACACGTGTGCAAGTGCAATTATAAGTTTTTTAATCATGTGTAGTATTGAGAAATAAAAACATGTGATCACTTGTATGGAAGGGTGCCTCCGAGAAGATGTCTGTTGGGGAAGAGATGTCTCCCCAACACACCCCTTCGGCATGTTTATAAATGGGTCTCCTACATTGCAATAGATCTAAGAAACTATTTGCGTCTATTTACAAATGCTCCTGCATTGTTTCAAGCACTCATGAATGATGTGTTCAAGCCCAAACGATTTGTGTTGGATTATTAAGAACTTGCACTTACATTTCAAACACATACACCTGACAAAACATAGACATCACACCACACGTAGGGCCACACACATATATATAGTACTATATCGTATCATCTGCAGGTATAGGGTGCCAAAGTAATTTAGCGTAGATCCAGCCATCGGTATCCGTGGCATCATCGTTCCCACAGTCAGCATGTGCGTGCACATGCATTGATGCAGCTTATTTTAATTGCACATTACGCTGCGCGTCATATGTAGTATACCCAGCGCGCAGACTATATGATATAGTACTAACTACATGACGGGGTAGGCACCGTACATGGCGATGCCACACAGCCCGCGGGGCCCGTCGGCTCCTCTGCGCACGAAGAAGAAGCCCTTCTGACCCCACGTCTGCCCCCACGAGTTCTTGGCGATCCAGTACTCTCCGGCGCCAGTGACCCCGTAGCCGACCACCGCCACCACGTGGTTCTGGCTGGTGGTGCACGGCCCCTTGTAAACGCCGGACTTGTAGTTCTGCAGCACGGGGCCGCTCCCCGTCGATTTGGACAGTCACCGGCGTCCCGAGCACGGCCAGCGCCAGCGCGCTCTCGCTGCTGCCCGGCCGTACATCCTGGACGCCGGTGATTTTGCCGACGCGGCGGGCTGCGTCGTGCACCGCGCATCTGCCTCGCTTGGCCAAGTAGGGGTACTCGGCCTCCGTGAGGAGGCCGCCTTTTGATTTGATCCATTCGAGTGCGCTCTTGGGCCACCCGTAGCCGCATGGCGAGCTGAACACACCCGTGCTGCAGTCAACCAGCTCCTGCACGGACAGGTCAACCAGCTCCCCGCCCTTTATCTTGTTCAAGCTCTCCACCGTCGCCGCTGCAGCAAATGCCCAGCAGCATCCTACAGCAATATTGTGCAACAAGGTTGTTTCAGGTGTGTAACCAGTAACCACACGCATGCATGCCATATAAATTTCTTACCACATGCCCCTTGTTGCTTGGCAGGCGTGACAACACCATGTTCCCTCCAGTCGAAATGCCGGGGAGGGTCAGCGGCGGTCATCGTTAAATTACGATCCTCCTCGACGGCGTTCTTGGATGATACTGCCTGCTCTGCAACATCTCCGGCTAAAGTAGTGATGAGACCACCACCATCACCGACTCCACCATAAGCGCCACCGACATACCGCGCCATGAACTCCTCATTAGTGAGGTCGGTGAACTCGTTCTCACCGAGCTCATAGCCGAGCCTCTCGGCCTCCCTGTTGGAGGCATCGATGAGGTCCACGTTGCGACGGTACACCTCAAACCGCCGCAGCTTCTCGGCGGCACTATGGTACGCCCGGCCATGCGCTGACATCCACCGGTGAACCTACCCAGCATCAGCAGGTCATTTTTGTCTCCATCGCCGGACATAGCACGGGAGGAAGGTAATGTGGTGCTGGAGAGGGTGACTAGGAGGACGAGGAGAGGCAACGAGCGGAAGAGGGGAGCCATGCCCATGTGTTGATGCAAGAACACTTGATTTTGGTGATGGTGGCGAGGGTTCTCAGTTTCGTGGGTCGTTTATATAGTGGGGGGATATTAAGCTAAGGAGGCTGTGGCCGCCGAGATGCCAATTATTTGCTCGGCATGCATGATGTGGAGTTGTGGCATGGCTACACCTCACATCATGCTACTCTTAGGCATTGGTGTCATTAATTATGTGATGCTAGCTCACATGCTATGCTCATACGTGGCATGGCTATGTAATTTTTATCCGGGTATATCTACGGCTACCGATAACATTATTAATTTGTTTATACACATCAAGGAAAATTAGAAGGCAATGGTGTTAGTATATGATGATTGCTCTCCATGGCCCATGTCATGCTCGTACTCCCTCCGTCCGGTAATACTTGTCATCAAAATGGATAAAAAGAGATGTATCTAGACGTATTCGGACGGAGGGAGTACATGGCATGTCTATGTGATTTTTATTTGCCCGCATATCACAGTTATGAAGGAGATAGATACAAGGGGTGCAAATTTTGTTAGCTGAAATTTTATGTTCGAGGGCCGAGCTTCAAACCAGGAGGCACACAATTTTTTAAAATTTTCTGTTTTGCTTCCTCAGAGTCGTCACTTGTGTCTTATATGTCTCTTTTGTATCCCTATGAATTTTGCTTTAAATTAATATAAAATGTGGGGATCCCTAAAAAAAATCTACGGCCACGCTTAACTTTACAAGTTTGTTCATGTATATACAAATCTCAAAAACGTTTAGCGGATCGTAGCAATTTGACTTTGTTTTTTCTTCTCAAAGTTAGAAAACTGATGAATTCTTGCATGAAACTCTAACTCCAGATTGTCGATTCTCCGTATGGCTTGCACTCTAAAGAATTCTAAATTGTATGAGAGTTAGCAAACATTTTTTTTTTCGAGATTGACGGGGGGGTCAAACCCCACCGCTTGTTATATTCCAACTCGAAGAGTGACTTGGCAGTCAGTACAAATACATGAAGGCGCACACAAAGTGCAAAGGAAAATTACAGAGGACGGCGCCCAGGAGGAGAGCCAAAAACTAGAGAAAGAACGAAGAAAACAGAGGGGAAGGTTGGCACAGAGACCAAACCGAAAACCCTGGTAACCAACACCTCAGGAGCAAGCTCCGCCGAGCAGCTCGTTCCACCATCAACAAAGAACCACAAGAAGCCCTAGGGAGAAAAAAGGCACCAAAAACGGCAGCTCACAGAGGAACATCATTGGCACGAACGAAGGGCGTCGCATAGCCAAGTTCGTGCGGTGACACCGGTGTGCCACCGTCGAAGCCGCAAGACGGCGCTCCACCGAGACCGAAGGGCACGACACCGGTGTATCGTCGCCGAGGTCGAAGGGCAGCTTGCCGCCAAGGCCACGCCAGGATATCCACGCAAGCGTCGTTTGGGCCACCATGATGCATAGCCCTGTCCATAAGGATAATCGAAGTAGGAGCATGCCAAGAAGCGTCAATGGCACGAACGAAGGGCGTCGGATAGCCGAGTTGGTGCGGCGGCACCGGTGTGCCGCCGGCGAAGCCGAAAGACAACGCGCCACCGAGACCGAAGGGCACAGTACCGATGTACTGCCGCCGAGGTCGAAGGGTAGCAAGTCGTCTAGGCCACCCCAGGACGTCCAGGCAAGCGCCAACAGAGTGTCCTAGGACAAAGGCTTGTTAGGATCCTAACCGAGGTGAAGATGGAGCAGCAAGGGGCGGATCCGCCCAGAGCAGAACAATCCAAGACGATGCCCCCAACGAGGAATTGACGTGGAGACGTCGACACCGCCGGACTCGGGGAACCCGGGTCCGAGATTTCTCTCTGGATCAAAGAGCAAGGGGGAGAGGACGGCAGTGCCAACTCGACGCCTCCAGGAAGGAAACGGCACCCATAGGTGTCGCCGTCGATTGAGCTTTTACCCGGCATTTGCATCCTCCACACTGCATCCCGAGGAGATTGGCCACCCACCGCCGAAGCCCAACATCTAGGCAAGAGCCGGGCCATGGGGGTGCCGAGGAAACAAGCTGGCACGGCCAGCAGGAGACATCAGATCCGACGAAGGGGAGGCAGCCCGCAGCCGGGGAGAACGGCGGCAACGAGCAGCCCGCCTCACCACGAGGAGGCGACGACGACCCAGGCCATCAGGGAGCAGCAGCCACCTGCTGCTGCAACTGCTGGACGAGGGCTGCCCAGTCACCGCCGAACGAGCGAGGGGGAGCCGTACCGCGCGAGCCCCTGGATCTGAGTGGAGCCGCCGCTTTCCCCGCAGGCCAGAGGAGGCCGATGCAAGGAGGTGCCCCAACTAGACCACGACAGAGGGGATCCGGGGAGCCAGCCACAACGTTGACAAGGGGAGGCACTGCGCAGCGGGGGGGCTCCAGGGAGAAGGGTCAGGGGTCGTCGTTGAAGCAGGGGAGGATGCGGGAGAGGAGAGCCGATGCGCACGCAAGGGAGCGAATCCCGCCGCCGCCGGCCGTCGGCGGGCTTTGCCCGGCGACGTCTGCCAGCGGCGGCGAGGGGAGGTGGCGTTGGTGGGGTCGGCGGCGGCGGCGGCTAGGGTTCCGCCCGAGCCGCCCCCAGGGGGACGACGCGGGGGCTCAGTCTATAGTATCAACCTAAAAAGAATTAATAAGCTGAAGGAGTTAGCAAACATGGCACGGCTGTATAATTTCTATTTGGGTCTATCTACCGCTGCCGATAACATTATTAATTTGTTTACACATATACAAATCGAGAAAAATTAGGAGAGTATATGATGATTGCTCTCCATTGCCCATGCCATGCTCGTACATGGCTTGGCTATGTGATTTTATTTGTGTCTATCTACGGCCACCCATAAGGCCATAACTCTATAAAATTGTCTATACATGTACAAAATTTAGAAAATGTCCAGCGGGTTGTAGCAATTTGATTTTTTTCCCCAAAGTTAAAAAACCGATGAATTCTTGCACGAAACTCAACACCGGATTGATGATTCTCTGAATTGTTTGCACTCCACAGAATTCTCAATCGTACTACCTCTGTCTGGTTTTCTTGGTCCTCATTGTATTTTGGGCCAAACTTGGAGCACATATTAAGCTAGCAAAATGTTAATACATGTCACTAAAAATTATATTGTCGAATTCATATTTAATATGATTTTCATTGATGTTATATTTGCTTCACATAACTTATATTTTATTTGTTAAATTTATGGTCAAAATATAATCATAAAAACGAGGAGACTAGTAAACCCGGATGGAGTGAGAATTTTTTAGAGAAAAGATGGAGTGAGAATTACTAGCAAACATGTTTTTATTATTTTCTTTTATTCCCTCGTGGATCATGCCCAGGGACAAGCGGACCCATGCATTTGAAAGAAACTGTATCGCACTGATTAAGCTAAGATATACGAGAATTTGCTAGTAATTCTCCATCATTGTTCATTTTACGTGTCTCCATCATTGGTGCCCCTTCGAGGTTCCACGCGGCGCCAAATATATAATCGCGTGACCAGCTAAATTAGAGGCCTGCACCTAGAGCTTTTTTTTAGGAACTGGTAGGAGCACTGCCTTTTCTTATAGAAGAGCGAAAAACGCAATGTATAGAGTGGCGCACGTTTTATATTGACATGCCCCGCCAACTCTCGTTGCTTAATTGCCTCGAAGGCCAACATTGCGACCTCACAGTGCGCCATCCGTAGTCCAGTGAAAACACACCTATTTCTTTCCTTCCAGATTGACCATAAGGTGTAGATTATCATCCCGCTGTGCCGCCGATGCACTTAATTTGGTTGGTTTGCAAGCATCATGTCCCACCAATCCGACACATGGTAGTTAGGACACATCTGAGACTTGTATGGACAAGCATACATTTCCCTTTTAGAGAAGCAGAGCCACAAGTTTAATGATGCTTTCTTTTACTGATAATATACATATGTGCATGGTCTGACAAAGAAACAAACCAATATATCAACACCAAGATAATCACATATACTCCCTCCGTTCCTAAATATAAGTCTTTGGAGAGATTTCACTATGGACCACATACGGAGCAAAATGAATGAATCTACACACAAAATGCATCTATATACATCCGTATGTGGTCCATAGTGAAATAACTACAAAGACTTATATTTAGGAACGGAGGGAGTAGTACCTAATCTGACGTTGTCAGGTCCTGCACAACATTTTTCATGTATATGCACTGCAAGAATTTCTCATGGAACCTACATGAACTTGTCGTCATGGCACACACATTGCTCAGCCAGAACAAGATAACTCGTCAGTTCATCTATTCTTTTTTGCAATACTGATGATGTTACTCTGTTGTTGACAGCAGTACTGGGTGTTGAGATATAGCTGATTGAGTTGGAGGGAGCTCCAAGTCTGCCGACTCATCGTATCGATGAAGACAATAAAAAGATACTGAGTATTCTTTTTCTGTTTGGTGTTTGGATTTTTGACTTGTTGTAAAGCAATCAAATGTTGTAAGGTGTGTTGTAGTATTTTGAAGACAAAGAAAGAACATTGGTGTGTTTTCAGAGTAAGAAGAACGTTATAAACTGTTTTTTTGGGGTCATGTGTGTCTTGTACCTGAAATCACACAAGTATTTTCTGAAAAAGAAGCGTTCTTTCAAATATACTATCCCAGAAGCTAGCTGGCTGTTGCCTGACCTTTTTCTTTTGCGGAGACCTTACCTGCCTTGGATCTGAATCATATATTTGCTCTGAACAAACATGCGACTGATTTGGTGATTTGCATCTTATAATAATTCCAATCAGTGTAAAAGGCTTGGTAAGGGATGGTAATTAATGTCCTTGAGAAAACGGGAAGAAAAACTCGTTCGCCCCGCGCCTCTCCCGCGAGAGGCCGGGCGAACCCTAGCCGCCCCTCCCGAGCCACCTCCCCCCCGGTCTCCCCTCCCTCGCCGCCGCCCGGAGGCATCGCCGGGCAAAGCCCGGCCGGTGTTGGCGGCGGCGGGGACTCATCTTCCTCCTCTTGCTGTGGGTTGCGACGGGGGACGCGGCTGCTCGGGGAGGACGCCGTGCTGTGGCGTGGGGCATGGCGGCGGCGCTCGTCACGCGGCGGAGCGGCGGGGCTTATTTAACGAGGTCGAGACTTACTTTGTATTCCTAAATAAGTAGAGTATAATATATAAGGAATTCAATATCTATCAGAAAATAAATTTTTTTGAAACAACAGTTTGTTTTTATACTATATTGTATGTACTCCCTTCGTTTCTAAATATAAGTCTTTTTAGAAATTCCACTACAAACTACGTGCGGACGTATATAAAAACATTTTAAAATGTAGATTCACTCATTTTGATCCGTATGTAGTCCATAGTGTAATGTTTAGAAAGACTTACATTTAGGAATGGAGGTAGTATTATCCATAGCTCAAAAAAACAATCAACCACTACTTAGTTGGACGAACTATATAAGCGGAACCTGGGACGAACTTGCCTCTCCTCCACCAGACCACCACGCAGCTAATGTCGCCACTCCGCCTCCGCCTCCGGCCCCGCCTCCATGCCCGCCACTCCTACTCCACCTCGCATCCCTCACGCAGCCAGGGCTGGGATCCCCACGCCGCCTTCGCTGCTGCCACGGAGCGAGCTCGATCTGGCAACCTCACCTCGGAGGACGCACACAAGCTGTTCGACCAATTGCTCCTGCAGGCTAATCCGGTCAACATGCGCCTTCCCAACGACCTTCTCACCGCCCTGGCTCGCGCGCCTGCGTCCGCAGCCTGCAGCAACGGCCCCGCCCTTGCCCTCGCCCTCTTCAGCCGTTTGTCCCAAGGTGCCCGCCAACGGGTGGTGCAGCCAACGGCCTGCACCTACGGCATCCTCATGGACTGCTGCTGCCGCGCAAACCGCCAGGATCTGGCGCTCGCCTTCTTCGCCCGTCTCCTCAGGACGGGACTCAAGGCAGGCGTCATAGAAGTCAACACTCTTCTCAAGGGACTCTGCCGCGCAAAGCGGGCTGATGAGGCTCTGGACATTCTGCTTCACAGGATGCCTGAGCTAGGCTGCACCCCCAACGTGGTGGCATATAACACGGTCATCCATGGCTTCTTCCAAGAAGGCCAAGCAGGCAAGGCGTGCAGCTTGTTCCATGAAATGGCGCAGCAGGGCGTTGCGCCTAGTTTGGTGACATATAACTCGGTTATTGATGCGCTGTGCAAGGCCAGAGCCATGGACAAGGCAGAGTATTTCCTTCGTCAGATGGTTGATGATGGTGTCGTACCTGATAATGTGACATATAATAGCCTCATCCATGGATATTCCTCTTCAGGCCACTGGAAGGAGGCAGTTAGGGTATTCAAAGAGATGACAAGTCGGAGGGTTAAACCAAATGTGCATACTCACAACATGTTTATGACCTTTCTTTGCAAACATGGAAGAAGCAAAGAAGCTGCAGGAATTTTTGATACCATGGCTATGAAGGGCCTGAAACATAACAACGTTTCATATGCTATTCTCCTTCACGGGTATGCCACCGAAGGATGCTTAGTTGATATGATTAATCTCTTCAATTCAATGGAAAGATACTGCATTCTACCTGACTGTCGTATCTTCAACATACTGATTAATGCACATGCTAAATCTGGGAAGCTTGATAAGGCCATGCTTATCTTCAATGAAATGCAGAAACAAGGAGTGAGTCCAAATGCAGTCACATATTCAACCATAATACATGCATTTTGCAAAAAGGGTAGGTTGGACGATGCTGTGATAAAGTTTAATCAGATGATTGATACAGGAGTACGACAGGGCACAGCTGTTTATCGTTCCCTAATCCAGGGTTTTTGTACACACGGCGATTTGGTGAAAGCAAAGGAATTGCTTACTGAAATGATGAACAAAGGTATGCTTCCTCCTGATATTGCATTCTTCAATTCAATCATGCAGAACCTTTGCACAGAAGGAAGGGTAATAGAAGCACGGGATGTCCTTGGCTTGATAGCGCACATAGGTATGAGGCCTGATGTTTGCACATTTAATATACTGATCGGTGGATACTGCCTAGTCGGCAAGATGGAACATGCCTCAAAAATATTTGATGATATGATGTCATATGGCTTAGAACCTTCTAATATTACGTATGGTATACTTATTAATGGCTATTGCAAAAATAGAAGGATTGATGACGGGCTTATTCTGTTCAAAGAGATGCTGCACAAGGGACTTAAACCTACAACTTTTAATTATAACGTCATACTGGATGGATTATTTCTGGCTGGACGAACTGTTGCTGCAAAGGAAAAGTTTGATGAGATGGTTGAATCTGGAGTAAGTGTGTGCATTGGTACATATTCGATAGTTCTTGGTGGACTTTGTAGAAATAATTGTAGCGGCGAAGCAATCACGCTATTCCAGAAATTAAGCACAATGGATGTGAAATTCAATATTATAATTGTCAATATAATGATTGATGCTTTCTACAAGGTTCAGCGAAACCAAGAAGCCAAGGATTTGTTTGCTGCAGTATCAGCCAATGGTTTGGTAGCTAATGTCTTTACCTACACCATAATGATGAAAAATCTTATAAAAGAAGGGTCAGTGGAAGAAGCTGACGATCTCTTTTTATCAATGGAGAAGAGCAGCTGTACTGCTGACTCTTATATGTTAAATCTTATCGTCAGAATGTTACTGGGAAAAGGAGAGATAGTCAAGGCTGGGAATTATATATCTAAAATTGATGCAAAGAGCTACTCACTTGAAGCTAAAACTGTTTCGCTGCTTATCTCTCTCTTTTCAGGGAAAGGGAAATATAGAGAACACATAGGATTGCTCCCTGCAAAGTATCGGTTTCGTGAAGAAGCAGCTACAGTTGTGTAGTTTGATACATGGTAAACTTTAGTTCTCCTAGGCCTGCCAAAGTATTCTTCTGCTTGTACAACAGATGCATTTCCTATATGTAAGAAGAAATTCAGTATAGAAGAAGCTATCAGGATGGCGCAAAGAGTACAAATCAAACATGCCCAGAACAGAAGACAGACCTAGGCCTGCCAAAACAAAGCTGAATCCAAATTTTAACAAAAGAAGCAGCAAAAAACTGAAGATGTGCAGTATGCTAGCCAAACACCTATGGGAGAGTGACAGGTGGCCGAGCCGTTCACCTCCTGCCAGTATCCATGGCTTGGCCTCACATGGAATTGAGTGAACCAGTGCCTGGCGATTTCAGGTGGCTCCACTGAAGATGCATTCATTTATCAGCCAGTGTGCTCCTTGTCAGCGCCTGTGTGCCCTTATGTCTGTCTCAAGAAGGTATTTGAAGAAGCTGAGCAAGAACCGGAGTTTGGCCGGCTTGAGATCTACGCTGCCAAAGCCAGATTGAGGTTAGTTAATCATAACATGGTACTAGAGAGATGTTTTGTTGACTGTTGTGGTGGCTTTGATGATTTACTTAGGATGGTGTGTGAAGAGGCAGCATGCAAAAGTCTGAATCATATATGCTTGTGTTGTTATTTTTGCAGATTCTAGTCTTCTTTCCATGTACAAGTTGTATGGGTCCAGTTGTAGCAGTCTGTACGTTAGCCTTTTGTATGTATACGCTTGCATGGATTATGAGGTGTACAGACTTGGTTTAGGGTCTGGCTCCAATTTTATTTTATTTTTGATCTATTCAGCACCATGTTGAGTTTAACCTCGTAACTTGGCTTAATTAGATCGTGCTGGTGATATCGCTGAGAGTCGAAATATTGATGGCTTCAGAGTTTTTTTTTTAAAAGCATACTGTGTGTTGTTGCGCAAACTGGCGCAGATCAATGTTCAGAGTTAATATGGTTCTGCCGGTAATTCTCATTGACTGTCAGCCTGTTATTTTTGGTTCCATACTCTATATCACAGCGGCACGACTACAATAAGGATATATGGCTGATGTATTTGGAACATCTTTGCCCTGGGACAGAGCTGATAAACTCAGTTGTCTCTGCACTTTGTGTGCAATCTGGGTTATGCTTTAATTTTCTATTCATTTCCTTTTGGCTCTTGCAGTACGTACTACATCTGTATCAAAGAATAAGATGTTTTGTAGGCTAAACTAGCTTAAAAAACGTCTTATATTTTGGTACGGAGTACTATTTTGCTAATGAAATCTGGGTCATTACCGTTATCCCCTTAATCCAACAAAAGTGTGCCCTAACATTGTTGATCGGTTAATTCATCTCATCCCATTATTTTTGTGACAGTCTGATGGATTTTGGTGAGCTCGCCATGGTTTTCTCCTCTGTTCCTTTTGAAGAGCCGATGGTTTAACATTTTGGTACTACAGAACAGTGTTTTGCTTCTTCCTGTAGAATTGCCGGATCTGATTATCTTTTTATATTCATTGTCTAGTTTATTTTCTGTTACATGAGCTCAAGTTCAGCATGTTCTTTCATCTTCTTCCTCATAATTTTTCATTACTCGCTATGCAGTGAAGGTCTTGTACTAATTTCTGAAGCAGAACCATTCTTTGAGAAATACTGCACAAAAATGTTTGTCTTGGACCTGAATCATATTTGCTCTGAACAAACAGACTGACTGATACAGTTATCTACATATGGCAATTTAAAATTAGTGTAAAATGCTTGCAACAATCAGATGCATTAAAAGATCTCCAAAAAAACATTACACATTTGGGTATA
>NC_057795.1:19503436-19506492 GCF_018294505.1 Triticum aestivum
ACAGTAATTTGCTAAATATTTCAGAGAGCAATATTGAAAGATCTCACATGTAAGTGTAGGAATAAACTTCCTCAAAAAAAGAAGGGTCAGCGGAAGAAGCTGACACTCTGTTTTTATCGATGGAGGGGAGCGGCTGTACTGCCAACTCCTGGATGTTAAATCTTATTATCAGACGGTTACTGGAAAAAGGATAGATAGTCACGGATATTATATGTCTAAAGTTGATGCGAAGAGCTACTCATTTTAAGCTAAAACTGTTTTGCTGTTGTCTCTCTCTTTTCAGGGAAAGGGAAATACAGAGAACACATAAGATTGCTCCCTACCAAGTATCAGTTTCTCGAAGAAGCAACCATAGTTGAATAGTTCTATACATGATATCTGTACTTAGCTCCTAGAAGGTAAACTTGAGCTGTTGCTTGGCATGGGTCCATTTGCTTGTACAGCAACTACATTTTCTATATGTATAAATAGGAAGTTAGTTTGGAAGAAGCCTTCAGGTCAATTGCACCACCAAACAAATAGACATACCTAGGCTTGCCAAAACAAAACTGAATCGAAACTCAAACAGAAGAAGCAGCAAATTTTGTTGACTGTTGAGGCATAATATGTTATATGCCAAGCTCTTGATGATTAAGATGACCTGTGAAGCATGGAAAGTTTGAATCATATATGCTTGTCTAGTTATTTTTGCAGCTTCTAGTCTTTTTGCCATATGAAGAGGAGCATTGGTGCAGCGGTAAAGGTGTTGCCTTGTGTTCCAGTCCTGGATTTATATTATGTTCTTATAGTTATGTTTCTTTGCCATAGTTATGCTTTATATTATAGTTGTTGCCTTATATTAACTGATGGATTTGGGAAAAAAATTCTATGAGACCAGGTCTCACGGATTAGCAGGTGAGACCCATCCTGATGGATGACACGTGGCATCCACAAATCACAAAGCACCCACCCCACCCCCACCTAAAATCAGAGGGGAGAGATTAGATGCTTTGTGATTTGTGAATGCCACATGTCATTCATCAGAGCGGGTCTCACCTGATTTATATGAGACCTGGTCTCCTATAATTTTTTTTCCATGGATTTGAGCTTCTTTGCCATAGTTATGCTTTATACTATTATGTTATTTTCGGCTTTGGTAGTATGAACAGAAAGCAGGCAATAATGAACTGATATGCGGCACTATAGAGCCGTGATGTGCTTCTTTTTTTTAGTTGTTCTCTGTATAACCACCGAATTTGATTATCTTGCTATACTCCCTGTCTAATTATTTCCTGCTAGGAGAGCTCAAGTTCAGCCCATGTTTTCTTCATAATTTTTCGTTACCCATTGAGCACTGAAGGTCTTGGTTTCCTGGACCTGAAATTCTTGTACTAATTCTGACGTGGAACTGTTCTTTCAGAGATACTCTAGAAATGGTTACTGGAGCTGCTCACGCATTTTTATCTTGGACATGAATCATATTTGCTCTAAACAAACAGCCTGACTGATACGGTAATCTACATATTACAGTTTGAGTGAGTGTAAAAAGCTTGCAACGATCAAATGCATGGAAAGGCCCCCAAGAACATTACACTATTTTATGAACAACAATTTGGTAACTATTTTGAGAGCAGTTGTTTTGGCTTCTGAGCTAAGTGGCCTTTATATTTTGGAAAAATATATATTTAAAAAGCATATCTAATTTACGAAAACTCCAGAAAAAAATCTCACATGTATGTGTAACTGTAAGAATACGGTATAAATTTGCAAATTTCAGAAGAAGAAAAAAACTTGTTTGGACCATGAGCTGCACAGACAAGAAAATGGCGTGATCTAGAATAGCAGACACGAGGAATACTATTTGCTAGTAGACAGATCACTAGATTTTACATCTCTTTTTTGTGCAGCTATCAGATGAGTGCATTTTCTGTGAAGATTTTGTAGAACCTTAGTGTCTTCCCCATATATACACATGATAACAAATTGGATGTCAGGCGTGAAGGCTAAGCAATTTGGCGAAACAAGGCCCAAAAAATGATAGGGAAGCCTTTTTTTTTGTTCGGAATGGAGGCAAAAGATTTGCCTCATCGATCAAATAAGGAAGAAAAGAGTTTTTAAAGTCTTGCAAAGCCCTCACAGACAAAAGTTTTGCCAAAATGGGGAAGCCAATTCAGGCTGCAAGGACATTGCACTTTACCCCAACCACGGGGATGTAGTGGGACGAGAAGGCCGACAGGGCAACCCTAATGACCGGTTTGGAGTATCAGGCTGAAGGCGTCGTGCAACAGTAGATCAATGGGCATACTGACCTCAAGTTCCAGTACCACCGGCCCCTGTACACTGCAGCCGTACTCCTTTTATCTCCTCTTCAAAATGAAAAAAATAATCAGCAGACCCTGAAACATTATCTTTGCCTTTGCTATGCGCAATGCTGTTGCGCAAGTGCCAGGCCCTCCACAAAATGATAGTCCAACAAAAATAGTCTCAACCAACAGCTGCTATCGAGTAGGAATGATGCCCTTTTGTTGATTGCTGATAAGCGTGTAAATGTTAAGAACACTGTGGCATCGAGATTAGAAAATATTTTTTGAAAAATTTCGAAACACTTATTGAATTTATGGAAAAAAAATGTAGAATATTTTTAGAAACAGAAATAATTTGTAAAATTCTAAAAAAATGCCATAAAATATCGAATTTTTTAAATACGTGAACAATTTTTGAAATCTCGAAATAGTTATTACAGTGTGAACAGTTTTTGCAAATTCCAATCATTTTTCTGTAAACATGAAAACTTTTTGAAACATTAACTTTTTTGTACAAATGTAGAAAACATCAACAAAATAATTGAAATTCCGAGCATTTTCTGAATTTTCGAAAAAAATATTGAAAACTAGCACTTTTCAAATAAAATAAAAATTTCATGGAAACCATGAACATTCTTCGGAACATGCAAAGATTCTTTCCCAAAACACGGACACTTTCTTTTTGAATAAAAATCAAAAAATGTGAACAGAAACAGAAACATAGAAACAAATAACACAAAATAAAATCCAGGAAAACACTAAAAGAAAATTACC
>NC_057795.1:19506759-19537612 GCF_018294505.1 Triticum aestivum
CGACATTATGACGCAGAGAGCTTCAAATAGACAGCACCACACACAGTAGGCCGCCGACAGGGCCGGCCCATTTTCCCATGCAGAAAAAGGAAAAAAACACCGAAAAAGGAATGGCAATGCGAGGGATCAAACCGTGTAACTATTTTCTGTTAGTTCGCCGCTAGCCACACAAGTGAATAAGTTTCAGTGTCTAACTAGGAAACACGGACTAAAAGAACTATCTCTCAGCGACCTATTTAATGTAGCAAACTCACTTTTTTCTCACTTTTTCCCCTTTTTCTGTTAGTTCTTTGTTTCTTTTCCTTTTCCCCTTATTATGAAAAATGCTTGACCTTTAAAAAAATCAAAAATATTCGTTGGTTCAAATTTTGTTCAAAAACTATAAATATTTGCATTTTATAAAATTCTACAGAAATTTGAAAAAAAATATATGTCTCTAAAAATTGCTCAGAATGTCAAAACACGAACGATTTTTAACAAGAGCAGAAAAAAATTAAACACGAACATTTTTGTGATATTTTTGAACATTGTTTGGAAAAATACTAACTTATTTGGAATGAAAAAATTCATAAAAATATAACCAAAAGTTTGAACCAATTTTATATCCTCGGTTTGAAAGCGGGGACATTAATTAGAACTCCTGATTTTTTTGGTTGAATTTGTGAAAAAAATTTGAAAAAGGGGAAGAATTTTCAAATTTATGAACAATATGAGACTAAACTTTATTCCCACATCTTGCCTTGCATGAATGGGCTAAGAATTTTTTTTTGAGGGGTGAAAGCCACTAAACTTAATTAACAACAAGGTCTGGGATACAAATAATGTCAGGTAAGGTAGAAAGCCAAATATGGCGGCCAAAAGCTAAAGTAGTCGCTTCTTTTGAAAGCTTGTGAGCTTCAAGGTTCATCTCCCGCTTCTCATGGATGAAATCAACTGACGTGAAGTCTTGCATCCTTTGCTTAATATCTTGGATCGTTACTGCTGAGGGTCCCTTGTATTCACACTTCAGATGTGTGATCGTTGCCATACAGTTTGTAGCAACAACAATTCGCTGACAGCCCAAATCAGCAGCTAATGATAAGGCCTCCAAGCTCGCCATTGCTTCTAGGATTTCTGGATCTACCAAATCCTGACAAGTAATAGCAGAAGCGCCCAAGTAAGCACCAGCCTCGTCTCGACAGATTACTGCCAAAGCCCCAATGTCGCTGTTTCTGCCCACAGCGGCATCGACATGAATTTTAACACTCCGAGCAGGCGGAGCAATCCATTTAGGATTCTGACCATTCACCATGGGTCTGTGCAAAGGAGTTTCATCCTTTAAGATCTGCAGGTCTAGCATGTATCTTTGGATGAACAGAAAAGTGGTTAGTGGACACTGAAATTGCTCTTCATGGACAGCCTTTCTCCGAACCCACCAAATCAACCACAGGGTAATAGTGAGTTTCACAAAAGACTCATGCCCCATCGATTCCTGAAGCTCAATAAGCCAGAGCTTATCATCACTGTGATTGCAAGCTATCATGTGTACCACCAGTTCATCATGGACTAAAGACCAAACGCTCTTTGCCATGGGGCATTGAACCTGAGCATGCTTCCAAGTGTCTTCAGCTGCTTTACAAATTGGACAAACATCCAATTCTGACATATTTCGGTTATGACGAACAACTTCTGTCGGAACCGAATTCTTGGCTAAACGCCAAGCAAACTTATGAAGCTTTGCTGGCACCTTCACATTCCATAGCTTCTTCCATTGCTACATATTACCTCCAATGTCGGAATTCCCCGGAACTTTATATAGCCAATTTTCTCGAACTCTCTTCATTTCCATTAGAAGTCTGTAAGCTGATTTGACAGAAAACAATCCAGATCTCTCATAATGCCAAGCCCACTCATCTATTCTGTTATAAGAGCTCAGTGGGATGTTGACAACCCTCTGAATATCAATCTCCTGAAGATGTTCACGCAAACGATTCTTGTCCCATCTTCTGTTTGTTGGATCGATAAGATCTGAGACGAGCTCCGGCGGGTTATTACTTCGTGGATGTAGTGCACGTAACATGTGATCCCTTGGGATTCAATTATCATTCCAAATACTTGTACCGAGCCCGTTGCCAATTCTTCGAATAAGACCCCGCTTTAAAACATTAGTGTCCCCCATGATTGTTTAGCTAACATTGCAAGATTAAAAACATGAGTGTCCCGAAAACCCAAACCTCCCAAATACTTAGGCATGGTTAGGGTCTCCCACGACACCCAAGCAACCTTCCTCTCTCCGTTCCTGCTGCCCCAAAAGAATTCCGTAGCATCATGTCAATGTGTTGGCACAAACCTCTGGGAGGCAAAAAGCAGGACATAGAGAAATTGGGTATAGCTTGCGCCACTGATTTTATGAGTACTTCTCTTCGAGCAGACGCCATGCACTTCTCAATCCACCCTTGTACCTTGGCCCATGCTCTATCTTTGAGGTACTTAAAAACTCCATTCTTAGATTTCCCAACATTAGACGGTAACCCAAGATACCGTTCAGCTAGAGACTCATTTGGGACGTCTAGAATGTTTTGTATACTCATCCTCATACTGTTTGGACATCCTTTTCCGAAGAAAATGCTAGACTTTAACAAGTTCACCCTATGGCCCGAAGCATCACAATAGGTTCTAATGGCATCTCTGATAATTATTGCCCCTTCCTCATTAGCTTTGAACATCAACGAACAATCATCAGCAAATAATAGGTGGTTGACAGGAGGGGCTGCAGGGGCCACCACCACCCCTTTGACATTCACATTTTCACTTCTGGCTCTCAGCAAGCAAGACAACCCTTCCGCTGCCAACTAGAATAGGTATGGGGATATTGGGTCTCCTTGTTGAAAGCCTCTAGATGGTGTGAATTCATCCATCTTCACACCATTAATGAGAACTGAAAAAGTGACAGTGGACAAACAAGACATAACTTTCTTTACCCAGCTAGCATGAAAACCCAGCTTCAGCATTACAGCCTCGAGATAGCTCCATTCAACACGGTCATACGCTTTCATCATGTCCAATTTCAAAGCACAATGAGAGTTATTTTCGCTTCTGGACCTTTTCATAAAATGCAGGCATTCGTAAGCAGCTATGATGTTATCCGTGATTAATCTTCCACGTACAAATGCACATTGCTCATGAGAAATAATCTCCGGTAGAACTCTTTTCAGCCGGTTTGCATGTACTTTGGAGATAATTTTAAAGATTACATTGCGCAAGCTTATTGGTCGAAATTGAGAGAGAGAGGTCGGATTTGATACCTTAGGAATCAAAACGATAAATGCACTATTAATGACCCCCGGAGATTCTTCCCCATTTAAAACACGCAAGACCACCTTAGTAACTTCCTCTCCACAAACATCCCAATTCTTCTAAAAGAAATGTGCGGGAAAACCATCAGGACCTGGAGACTTTGTGGGAAACATCTGAAATAGTGCCTCTTTGACTTCCTCCTCCGTATATATTGCGAGAAGCAACTTATTCATTTCAGGAGTAACCTTACAAGATATGTGTGATAGCACCTCTTCCATCCCAACAGTAGGCTCAGAGGCATACAAATTTTTATAGAACTCTGTGGCCATGGAGCCGATCTCCTCCTCATCTATATAGGTTGTACCATCATCTCTATTGAGTTGTGAAATGCGATTCCGTCTTGGCCTAGTTGTAGCTTTTTGATGGAAGACCTTAGTATTGCCATCGCCCTCGGCAAGCCATTGTATGCGGGAGCGCTGCCGCCACATGATCTCCTCTCTATAATTCAGCTCAACAATGCGGTTTTCAATCTTTTTCTCTCCATAGTTTGGCCCTACACGTCCAACAGCTGCCCTTAACTCTTTTAATCGAGCTTTGAGTGTTCTTAATTCATTCTGAACATGGCCAAATTCCAGTGAACCCCAATTAGCAAGGGACTCAGACAGTTTCTTCAACTTCACATGCATACCAGAAATCGAAGTGCACTTACCATCAGCTTTCCAAAGCCTCTCAAACATAGGAAAAAAATTCTCATGCTTCTCCCACATTTTCTCATATCGGAAAATCTTCCCAAGACCCACACAACGGTTCCCACTATCGGCATCATTCATTAAAATGATTGGGTTGTGATCTGACTTAGCAACTACAAGGTGTCTCACTGAAGCGAAAGGAAACATTGCGCTCCACTCCGCGGTAGCAAGTGCTCTATCTAGCCTCACCCTGCAATACTGATCATTAGCAATCTTCTTCTCGAAAGTCCAGTCCAGCCCAATATAACCTAGATCGCTTAGTCCACAAAGATCCACAGCTTCACGAAAACCCGCCATATGTGCAAGATCTCTTTCATTAGGACCCATTTGCTCCTCTCTCCGCAAAACTTCATTGAAGTCACTGATACAAACCCAGGGGAGTGTTGATTGCCCTCTCAGCCTTGTCATCGTGTTCCAGGTATTTTGTCTCAAGCTTCTGTTTGCCTCACCATACACGCACGTCAGCCGCCAGTCCTCCTTACCTGGCTCCACCACCCACGCATCAATGTGGTAGCGCGAGAAGTTTTTTATCCGCAAGTCCAGACCATCCTTCCAGAAAATTCCTAAACCTCCACTTCTACCAGAGCTAGCTACTGCAAACCCTCCTTCAAAGCCTAACGTCGCCGTCAGACCGTCCACCCTCTGTTTCGATAATTGTGTCTCCACAATACAGACCACCGACGGCGCACACTCCCGAATGAGCTCATGGAGCTCTCTAACCGTCGCGGGATCGCCAATTCCACGACAGTTCCAGCACAGAGTTCTCATTGGGTCTGGCGGTCCTCCACGAGGGAGGCCGCCCCACTCATTGGATCATCCACTGCACTTGCATCTCCTTCCCACTGTCTTATTCTTTTCACGATTTGCACCTTGCCTGGAGTTGACAGGGCATTGCCATCTGTCGGTGCTGAGGCACCCTCTATTTGTAGCACTTTATCAGCAACAATCCCTTGCCCAAGTTCCCCTGGACTTCCATTGACAGTGTTGTCCGGGCTTACTAATCTCTTCCTGACTCCCAACAACGCCAGCTCCCTCTCCGATCTAATATCCTGTGTGGTGTACTCCATATCAACATGTTCAGCCACCACATGTTCAGAATTACCTCACCCCACTCCTCGGCCCCAACCTCCTCTACCTCCAAGATCACGCCCTCCTCTCTCCCCAAAACCAGCACCTCGCCCTCCTCCTCGGCCTACGGTTTGTCGTGGTATTGAGTTGTCAAAAATCCACAACATTCAGTCGCCCCATTCACAATCTGCTGGATCGTGCACTCCATCCCCGCATTCCTCAACATCATGTCCCATTAGGCCACAAAAATAACAGAAATCAGGTAGTTTCTCATAGTACACAGGGTACCTTTTCCTCTCTTTCAGAGTAATTGGCACAAA
The DNA here is from genome assembly GCF_018294505.1 of Triticum aestivum. Taxonomy (NCBI): domain Eukaryota; kingdom Viridiplantae; phylum Streptophyta; class Magnoliopsida; order Poales; family Poaceae; genus Triticum; species Triticum aestivum. The sequence continues at coordinate 19,512,173 of NC_057795.1, forward strand.
CCTGACCAAAGGCACTTGAACATCCAGGAACACTCTTGCCCGAAGGTACTTTGATGTGTTTATAAAACCCTCATTCACCACCAATGTTATCGGCGGTTCCCCAACCTTGCGGGCAACCTTTTCTGCTAGCTCCCTTTTCCTCATCAAACCATCTAGCACACCTTCTATTCTTGCCCACACTGGAATTTTGTCCAGCTTATAATCATTAACGTTGCTAAAGCCATAATATTCCTGAATTACCACCGCCGCGTTACGAAAGAGCCACGGTTCCCCGTCCATTACTCTCTTCCAATCACCAAGGCAGCTGAACTGAGCAATGAACAGGTTGGCGGCCTTTGTCTTGAAGAACACATGCTGAGCAACCGACCATGTCGTGCGCATCGAGTTGAACAGTGCAGAGTGACTAAACTGACGAGTTGTATGCACCCTTAAAATTGCAAGCCACCTGACCTCATTAACCAGATCATCGAGTTCCTCACTGAAGTCCAGATCGACCTCCTCTTCCCCATGGAGATGCAGCCCTTCAAATCTGTCCTCAAGGTTTGGAATCGGTCCCCAAACATGGGGTTCACCAGTATCTTCCCGGCTCCCCCCACCACTGCCTCCTCCTTCCTCCTTCCTAGCTTCTCCTGACCTCTCCACTTCTTCGCCGACCCGGGCCCCCGGCGCCGCCATGTTCCCCGCATCTACCTTCTCGCCCCCCGCACCGCCCCCCGCCTGGGGTGGTTCCGCCATGTCAGCACTCTTCAAAGATCCACAGGAACTCTGGACTCTCGATCCGCCGGCGAAGCACCGACCGAAAGTGAGGATTGGTAGGACTCCGGTGGCAGATCGCCTGAGTATTTGGGGACTCTACTCCGTAGAAAAGCAGAGGACTAGAGTTGGAGCCTGATAGCAGCAGACCACGTGTTTTTCCTTATGAATGGGCTAAGTAGGCCTCTAGGATTCATTAGGAATTTAGAAAATGCTTATTGGGCTGGCCCAAAATAGACCAAATTCCACGAGTGACATGTCCGGCCACTTTTTGATTTTCTTTTATTGAGAAAACTCAAAACTTGTCGAAAACCTAAGCAAGTAGGAATGGTGCCTTGAATTGGTCATATAAGTGAATAAACAAATGGGGCAATTTCAAGGATGTCGAGAAACAACGTGCCCTTGGACGGAGCCTTCTGGCCTACCCGAACACATTGTTTAACATGCTCTATTTTTGGACATATATTAAAAGACCCCAACTTATGCAACTAGGTAGGAATGCCCATGGTAGGCATCCATGTCAAGTTGCGACATGTCCTGATATTTTTTTGATCTTTTCTTACCGAGAAAACTCTAAAGAAATGCAAAATTTGTTGAAAACCAATTTTTTTTTCTCGTGGTGCCTTTAGTTGGTTATACAAGGCCATGGAAAAAATTTGGGCCATTTCAAGGATCTCGAGAAACAACGTGCTCTGAGAAAAAACTTGAAAGGATCGAGAAGAGGGGTCTAGAGGGGGGTGAATAGACACTCAACACACAAAGTTGGCAGTTTTTAATCTCTTTAAGTTGAAGTGGAGTTTTGGCACAAGTTTAACTATTCATAGTACATATCAAGCAAGCATGCAAAGAGTATATGAGCAGCGGAAAGTAAAGCATGCAACTTGCAAGAAAGTAAGGGATGGGATTGGAGTGTGCAAACTCAATTTGGAGACACGGAGATTTTTTATCCGTGGTTCAAATAGGTGGTGCTATAGTACATCCACGTTGATGGAGACTTCAAACCACGAAGGGTAACGGTTGCACGAGTCCATGGAGGGCTCCACCCACGAAGGGTCCACGAAGAAGCAACCTTGTCTATCCCACCATGGCCGTCGCCCACGAAGGACTTGCCTCACTAGGGTAGATCTTCACGAAGTAGGCGATCTCCTTGCCCTTACAAACTCCTTGGTTCAACTCCACAATCTTGTCGGAGGCTCCCAAGTGATACCTAACCAATCTAGGAGACACAACTCTCCAAAAGGTAATAGATGGTGTGTTGTTGATGAACTCCTTGCTCTTGTGCTTCAAATGATAGTCTCCCCAACACTCAACTCACTCTCATAGGATTGGACTTGGTGGAAAGCTGATTTGAGTGGAAAGCAACTTGGGAAGGCTAGAGATCAAGATTCATATGGTAGGAATGGAATAACTTGGTATCAACACATGAGTAGGTGGATCTCTCTCAGAAAATGGATAGTGGAAGTGTAGGCATAATCTGATGGCTCTCTCACGAATGAGGAGAGGGTGGAGGGGTATATATAGCCTCCACACAAAATCTAACCGTTACACATATTACACCGAACTTGGTTGGACCGCATCAAAAATCTCGGTCGGACCGATGCAGTTCATATGTGACCGTTAGACAATTTCGGTGGGACCGACATGCATCTCGGTGGGACCGACATGCATCTCGGTAAGACCGATATCATTAGGGTTAGGGCATAACGTAATCTCGGTGAGACCGATTACACAAACTCGGTGAGACAGATTTTGGTAATAAACAAACAGAGAGTTGGTCAGGCAAACTCAATGGGACCGACTCGCTCATCTCGGTTGGACCGAAACGTTACGAAAGGGAAATAGAGAGTTTGCATTGCAATCTCGGTGGGACTGATTGCATATTTCGGTTGGACCGAAATGTTACGAAGGGAAATGGAGAGTTTGCAATCCCATCTCGGTGAGACCGAGATCCCTATCGGCGAGACCAAAAATACTAGGGCTTTTGGCAGTGGCTATGTCAAATGAACTCGATGGCGCCGGATAGCTCAAATCGGTGGGGCCGAGTTTGACTTTAGGTTTGGGACATATGTGGATATGAGAAAGTGGTTGAGGGCTTTGGAGCATAGCACTAAGCACTTTGAGCAAGAAAGCCATTAAGCAACACCTCATCCCCTTTTAATAGTATTGGCTTTCCTATAGACTCAATGTGATCTTGGATCACTGGAATAGAAAATGTAGAGTCCTGAGCTTTAAACTTGAGCTAATCCTTTGTCCTTAGCATCTAGAAGGGGTTCAACATCCTCTTGTCCATGCCACTCCACTGTTGAACTTATCTGCAATATACTAGATAAAAGAGTTAGTCCAACAAGAGATATGTTGTCATGAATTATCAAAATCACCTAGGGAGCACTTGTGCTTTCAATCTCCCCCTTTTTGGTAATTTATGACAACATACATCAAAGCTTTAGATAGAGATATAGAGAAAAGCAAGCAAAGCTTTGGAAGGACATGTAACATGCATAGGCTCCCCCTACATGTATGCAATCATGTGAATATAGAACATAAGATCAAGTGAGTGCATAAACATGACAGAGCAAGCAATGAGTTACATGTATCTTGGCTATATGCATCAGAGCAAATGATGTGAATATAGAAAATGTACCTCCATGCTCATGAGTCCTTCTTGCAAACAATATGTACAACAGCTAGAGATCTTCATGCACATGAGTGAGATGCATATACTTACCTTGTGGTCTTGAACTAGCTTTGGAAGAGATGAACCTGAGTAAACAAGGTTAGACAACAAAGAGACATCTACTAAGCAGAGCAAGAGCAGTAAACCACAAGAGTACCAAGATTTGGGATGACATATGTAGATTGAGTACTAGATACTCTCTTTTGAGTGTAGGCATGTCCCCAAAGGTAAATATATGCAATGAATTCAAGGATTTCCTTCCCTTAGATGTCTTGCTCCCCCTGAATCTAGCATGGGATACTGGGAGAAGATAGGGAACAGAAAATCAAAGCAAAGAAAAGAAACAACGCTTGTGCAAACAATCAAATATGAACATGTCTTTCCCCTCTTAAAGACATGTGACTTCTCTCCTCTTGAACACCAAGCATCTGGGGTCTTTTGAAGTGATACTTCTGTCTCCTTGTAGAAGAACTCTCCCCCCCTGAGTATTTTCTCCCCCTATAGCTCCCCCTTTGACATCAATTTCCAAGAAGGGTTCTTCTGGATTTTTGTTACAAATGGGTTTGGTCCTTGAGTCACAGAACAAAGCAGCAAGTCGAATGTGATGCTGGTAGAGGACAAGAATCATTGAGTGGAGCTGGATCAAAAAGAATATAGGAACAAATGGCAAGATGTCTTTCCTGCAGTGAAATCGGTGGCACCGAGTTGAGTGCTTCGGTTGCACCGAAAGAATTCGGTTGGACCGAAAACAACAGACCGGTGTGACCGAGTTCATCACAGAGAAAACACTTGTCACCTGAGCTCACTAGTCAAGGAATTGGATGCAGGGAATGTAGAACAAAAAAGAAAAGAAAAGAAATCTAGACAATTTTTTTAAGGGAAACAAATATGCATGAGACAAAATGCAATAACAAGGAGAAATACTAGAGAACTTCATCTAGAAAAGGTCGGCGACAGAGTCACCTATGTTAGAGTATATCGACTTAGGAGTCAAGTGAGGACACTTGATAATAGGCCATACTCATCGTTTAAGATCAAAATGGGGTTTCCATTTTTCGTTTAAGCATCTTGATGTATTCACATCTTGTTAAGTTGCTTTGACCCATGTCTTGGGGTAAAGCTTCTCTAAGATGGAATAACTTACCTTGGGTGGTGGTGTTGAACTTGTGTGAGATGCTCAATGTTGATGGAGTTCACTTGGAGCACCGCTTGTAAATGAAGTTCATCTTCCTACATGAGTTAGCATTGCAAGGAACAACACTTGTGTATCCAAGATGACAATCGTGTAATTTGATATAGAAATATGTCAAAGGATATATTTGAAGGGTTTCATGCTTCCTTGTCTTCAACCACCGGATTGTAGAGACTTGGTGATGTAGAGATTGCTCAAGATGTGAGTGAGTTGCAATCTTATAGATTTAGATTTCACCAAGTACCTACAAGGTTTAGATAACATGCAAGGGTGCAAATATATCCAAGACATATGATTATCATCCTAAGAGAAACATCAAGGATTTGTCATAGGCTCATGTATTGCATGTATCCAAATGGAGTTCCTACTCCAATTTTGAAGCATCAATAATGTTCAATTCACCTCCTAACATGCAAAACACTTTCTCATCAAGTGGTTTAGTGAAAATATCGGCCAATTGTTTTTTGGTACGAACATGCTTAAGGTTAATGTCACCCTTAGCAACATGATCTCGAATGAAATGATGACTAACTTCAATATGCTTAGTTCGAGAGTGTTGAACGGAATTGTGAGCAATCTTAATAGCACTTTCATTGTCACAAAGCAATGGAACATGTTTCACATATATCCCATAATCTTTAAGAGTTTGGGTCATCCAAAGTAATTGAGCACAACATGACCCAGCGGTAATGTATTCCGCTTCGGCGATGGATAAGGATACCGAGTTTTGTTTCTTGGAGGACCAAGATATAAGAGATCTACCAAGAAATTGACAAGTACCCGAAGTGGACTTTCTATCAACCTTGTCTCAGGCATAGTCCGAGTCGGAGTAGCCAAAAAGATTGAAAGAGGCCCTCTTAGGATACCAAATGCCAAAGTTTGGTTTATGAATTAAGTATCTCACTATCCTTTTCACGGCCTTAAGATGACACTCTTTAGGGGCCGCTTGGAACTGTGCACACATGCACACACTTAGCATAATATCGGGACGAGAGGCACATAGATATAACAATGAACCAATCATAGAGCGATAAACTTTTTGATCAACGGGTTCACCGTCCTTAGTCAAGTCAAGATGTCCACTAGTAGGCATGGGTGTACTCATACATTTGCATTCTTGCATATTGAACTTCTTGAACAAGTCTTTGGTGTACTTCATTTGAGAGACAAAGGTGCCTTCCTTAGTTTGCTTGATTTGCAAACCAAGAAAGAACTTGAGTTCACTCATCATAGACATCTCAAACTTCTCTGACAATAGCTTCCCAAACTTCTCACTAAAATGAGGGTTAGTTGATCCAAATATAATATCATCAACATAAATTTGGCACACAAATAATTCTCCATTAACCCTTTTAGTGAAAAGAGTAGAATCAATCTTTCTAGTCTCAAAGCCTTTTTCAATAAGGAACTTGGTCAAGCATTTATACCACGCTCTAGGAGCTTGTTTAAGACCATAAAGAGCTTTGTGAAGTTTGTAAACATGATTGGGTTTCTTATAATTAACAAAGCTGGGAGGTTGTGTAACATAAACTTCCTCCTCAATTTCACCATTTAGAAAAGCACTTTTAATGTCCATTTGGTACAAAGTGATATCATGGTGATTAACATAGGCAAGTAAGATGTGAATGGACTCAAGTCTAGAAATGGGGGCATATGTCTCACCATAGTCCATACCTTCGACTTGAGTGTAGCCTTGGGCGACGAGACATGCTTTGTTGTGAACCACTTGTCCATCTTCATCTTGCTTGTTGCGAAACACCCATTTGGTACCGATGATGTTGTGGTTGTTGTCGGGCTTCTCAACCAATGTCCACAATTGGTTTCTCTCAAAGTTGTGTAGTTCTTCGTGCATGGCGTTTATCCAATCTGAATCTTCCAATGCTTCTTCAACCTTCATAGGTTCAATGCTAGAGATGAATGAATAATGTTCACAAAAGTTAGCCAAACGAGATTTAGAGCGTGTGATTCTCCCGGTTTGGATATCATTGTAGATTTGCTCGACGAGATGGTCTCTAGCAACTCTTGCCCAAACTCGTGAGAGCTTTTGCTTTGATCGGGGTGGGACATCTTCTTCATCATCTTGTTTTTCTTCTTGGCCTTCATCGTTGTTGACGTTGTCGTTCTCTCGTCGTGGTGGAGAAGGAGGTTGATGCGGTTCATCTTGGTGTACTTCCTTGTTTTCTTCATCTTGGTGTGTCCCGCTTGTGGATGCTTCCATATCAACTCTTGGTTCACCTTGTTGTGAGGTAGAAGCTTCCACTTGGATGGACGAGGTACTCTCCTTCACCTCTGTTGGACGAACCTTGCCAATACACAAGTCTTGGATTGCTTCCGAAGGATCTTTATCTCCTACATCAATTGGCAATTGCTTTACTTGCAAGCCGTTAGATTCATCAAAATTCACATCTACCGTCTCTTCAACCTTTCGGGTGAAATTGTTGTAGACACGGTAAGTGTGAGAGTCTGAGCCATAACCAAGTAGGAAACTTTCATAAGATTTCGGAGCAAATTTAGAGCGAAGATGCTTATCAAGAATGTAGCACTTTGAGCGGAATACTCGAAAGTATCCAACTTGGGGTTTGTTACCGGTGAGGAGCTCGTATGCCGTTTTGCCAAGTAGCTTGTGAAGATACAAGTGATTTGTTGCATGACAAGTTGTCCCAACCGCTTCCGCCCAAAAGTGCTTCGGCGTTTTGTACTCATCAAGCATCGTTCTCGCCATTTTGATGAGCGTCCGGTTCTTCCTCTCAACAACTCCATTTTGTTGAGGTGTGTACGTAGCCGAGAACTCATGTGAAATCCCTTCTTCATCAAGAAAGGTGTCCACATTTGCATTCTTGAACTCCGTTCCATTGTCGCTGTGAACCTTCTTGATCTTCGCTTCAAATTGATTTTGGGCCTTCCTAGCGAAGTTTTTGAAGATCTTTTGGACCTGCGATTTATCATCGAGAAAGAACACCCACGTAAATCTTGAAAAATCATCAACTATAACAAGACCAAATGAGTTTCTACCTAGACTTTTGTAAGCGTTGGGACCAAAGAGATCCATGTGAAGTAGCTCGAGCGGTCTCCATGTGGTCATGATGTTCTTCATGGGATGGCTTCCTCCAACCTGTTTTCCTGCTTGGCAAGCACTACAAAGTCTATCCTTATCAAATATGACATCTTTAACTCCAAGGATATGATCACCTTTAATAAGCTTGTCAAGGTTTCGCATGCCCACGTGACCTAACCGTCTATGCCACAACCAACCTTTAGAAGATTTAGCAATTAAGCAAGTTCTAGGTTGAGCCTTTTTTAGTGAAATCAACAATGTATAGATCACCTTTGCGTATACCGGTAAAGACCATTTTATGATTATCTCTACGAAACACTTGGCAATCTACTTTGGTAAATAGGACATTGAAGCCAAAGTCAGCTAGTCTAGAAATAGGAAGCAGATTATAGCCAAGGGATTCAACGAGCATGACATTTTGAATGGAGCTATCATGTGAGATGGCCACCTTACCAAGGCCAACCACCTTACCCTTTGAGTTATCACCAAAAGTGACGTACTTTCGAGGGCCGTCATTTTCAGCAAGCTCACCAAACATATCTTTATCTCCGGTCATGTGATCGATACATCCACTGTCAAGGACCCATTCCTTTCCTCCTGCCATGTATCCTCGAATATTTGCCATAAGACCAAAGTGTCTCATTGCATCATCAAGATCATAGTCACTAACGTCATCCTCATCATTGTATCCATGTTCAATATCATCATGTGGTGGATCAATTCCTAGAGAGGGTGATTCGTTAGACAAATGATTTTGACAATAGTCATCTTTATGAATTCTAATAGCTTCGGAAATAATATCACTAATGATTCCAACCTCTCCTTTAGCATGCATAAGATTTGTAAGCTCAAATAGACAATCACCAAACTTAGGATCATTGGAATTCATCTTACTCAAGGCAATAGACTTATGGAGAATTTCATCTAGATTTTGCAAGGAATAATTTGGAAATTGTTCCTCAAGAAATTTCCATATGTGGATATGAGAAAGTGGTTGAGGGCTTTGGAGCATAGCACTAAGCACTTTGAGCAAGCAAGCCATTAAGCAACACCTCATCCCCTTTTAATAGTATTGGCTTTCTTATAGACTCAATGTGATCTTGGATCACTGGAATAGAAAATGTAGAGTCCTGAGCTTTGAGCTTGATTTAATTCTTTGTCCTTAGCATCTAGAAGGGGTTCCACATCCTCTTGTCCATGCCACTCCACTGTTGAACTTATCTGAAATATACTAGATAAAAGAGTTAGTCCAACAAGAGATATTTTGTCATGAATTACCAAAATCACCCAGGGAGCACTTGTGCTTTCAAAACTCCATTGAACATGGTCTATTTTTTTATCATTTTTTAAATGATTCCAACTTTTGCAAGCAAGTGGACATGCCCATGATAGGCATCCATGCCAGATTTGAGTGATTTCAGGCGCAGTAAGCAAGTTGCAACACACCCGGCCATTTACCGTCTTTTCCTAGCCAAAGAAACTCTAGAAAATGCAAAAGTTGTCAAAACTCAAAGAAATTGACATGGTGCCTCGAATTGGTCATATAATCTCATGAAAAACATTTTGGGCCATTTGGGGTCTAGCCTACCCGAACACCATTAATTGAATATGGTCTATTTTTTAACATGTATGAAATGACCCCTACGTTTTTCAGCAGGTGGGCATGCCCACGGTAGGCACCAACTCCAAGTTGCGCCACACCCGACTATTTATCGGTCATTTTTCACTGAGAAAAGCCCCAAAAATGCAAGAATTATCGAAAACTCAAACAACTTGACATGATGCCTTGAAGTAGTCATTTAAGCTCATGAAGAAAATTAAGGTCGTTTGATGGATGCCGACAAAACGTGCTCTCAAATGGAGCCTTCTGGTGAGGGAGTCCTGGATTAAGGGGTCCTCGGACAGCCGGACTATATGCGTGTGCCAGACTGTTGGACTATGAAGATACAAGATAGAAGACTTTGTCCTATGTCCGGGTGGGACTCTCCTTTGCGTGGAAGGCAAGATTGGCGATTCGGATATGTAGATTCCCTTCTCCGTAACCGAGTCTGTGTAACCCTAGCCCCCTCCAGTGTCTATATAAACCGGAGGGTTTAGTCCGTAGGACAAGAACAACAATCATAATCATAGGCTAGCTTCTAGGGTTAGCCTCTATGATCTCGTGGTAGATCAACTCTTGTAATACTCATATCATTAAGATCAATCAAGCAGGAAGTAGGGTATTACCTCCATAGAGAGGGCCCGAACCTGGGTAAACATCGTGTCCCCCGCCTCCTGTTACCATTAGCCTTAGACGCACAGTTCGAGACCCCCTACCCGAGATCCGCTAGTTTTGACACCGACATTGGTGCTTTCATTGAGAGTTCCATTGCGTCGTCATTATAAGGCTTGATGGCTCCTTAAATCATCTACAACAACTCGGTCCAGGGTGAGATCTTTGTCCCCGGACAGATCTTTGTATTCGGCGGCCTCGCACTGCGGGCCAACTCGCTTGGCCATCTGGAGCAGATCGATAGTTACGTCCCTGGCCATCAGGTCAGGTTTGGAAGCTTGAATTACACCGCCAACATCCGCAAAGACTTGATCTTCGACTGTGGAGACTTGTTCTTCGACGGATCCGAGCCCATGGCAGCCGCACCCTGCAGCCTCGATGAACATGACTCAAATCTGCCATCGGACCATGCTCAGGAGACAACGCCTGTAACCGTCCTGGCGCTAGATCCAGAACAGACTGCGCCATCCGAGGACGGGGGGCTGGACCCCGCCACGGAAGCCGCACACTCAACGGTGCTTGAGCCGAACACAGATTTAACCTCCAACGAGGTCTGTGTCATTGGACCCCTGGACTCACCTCCGGCTATAGGTTCCGAACCGCGTGTATCCGTGCCCATCAAATCTGACTGGGCGCCGATCTTGGAGTTTACCTCCGCGGACATCTTCCAACACTCGCCCTTGGGTGATGTGCTAAACTCATTAAAATCTCTCTCCTTGGAAGGAGATTCATGGCCGAACTATGTCCGGCTTGAATGGGAAGCGGACGACGAAGAACTTCGTTACCCACCCACCACCCACTTGATAGCCATTGTCGACGACTTGACCGACATGCTTGATTTCGACTCTGAAGACATCGACGGTATGGACGATGATGCAGGAGAAGAACGGGAACCACCGCCCACAGGGCGCTGGACAGCCACCTCCTCATATGACATTTACATGGTGGATACACCCAAAGAAGACAATGGCGATGACAAAAAGGATACAGTTGAGGATAAGCCTCCTGAGAAGCAGCCGAAGCGCCAATGTCAGCGGCGCCGCTCTAAACCACACCATGGTAAAAATAGCGATAGCGGCACAAGAGACAATAGCACTCCGGACGATGCCGAAGACGAAGATGACCCCGCCCAGCCAAGCTTCGAACAAGCCGGATGGGATGACGGGCGAGCCAACCCTGATGAACAGGCCATGAATGAAGACTCAGAGGACGATAATTACATGCCTCTCTCTGAGGATGAGGTGAGACTCGGCGACGAAGAATTTACCGTGCCTGAGGATCCCGTTGAGCAGGAGCGCTTCAAGCGCCGGCTTCTAGCCACTGCAAAGAGCCTAAAGAAAAAATGGCAGCAGCTTCAAGCTGATGAAGATCTGCTAACTGGTAGATGGACTGAGGTCCTAGCAGCCGAGGAATACGGACTCGGACGTCCAAACAAAAGCTACCCAAAGCGCAAGTTGTTACCTCAATTCGAGGACGAGGCACTAGAGCCCATAACCAGTGCATGATGCGGCTGACCGACCACGTCGAGATAAAGTGGCATATCAGTTCGAACACCAGCCTGCACCCCGTTGCCAAACAAATAGAAACACAAAAGCTCGGGGATACACACATGACCTGCGGTATGACTTGGAAAACAGAGCAGGACAACCCAAATCGATCTACGGATCGCGGGGGGCGCCCCAGTGCGCGACGACGGCCGCCACGCTAGATACAATAAATACCAACCTGTCCGGGCCGAAAACCGCAGACCAGCTCCATCCGAACTGTGTCGCGACGTAGCCCGACATAGAGGAGCCCACACCCCCTATGCTTCACTTATGAAGTAATGGAACATGAATTCCCAGAAGGGTTTAAACCCATAAACATTGAATTGTATGATGGGACAACAGATCCCGCGGTATGGATCAAAGACTTCCTTCTCCGCATTTATATGGCCTGCGGTGATGATCTCCATGCCATCAAGTATCTCCCGCTAAAACTCAAGGGACCAGCTCGGCACTGGTTGAACAGTTTGCCCGAAAACTCTATTGGCAGTTGGGAGAACCTGGAAGACGCATTCCTTGACAACTTCCAAGGCACCTATGTCCAACCTCCGGATGCCGATGACTTGAGTCCTATAGCACAACAGCCCGGAGAGTCAGCCAGAAAATTCTGGACTCGGTTCTTAACTAAAAAGAACCAAATCGTCGACTATCCGGATGCCGAAGCCCTAGCAGCCTTTAAGCATAACATCCGTGAAGAATGGATCGCCCGACACCTCGGACAAGAGAAGCCGAGATCCATGGCAGCCCTTACGACGTTTATGACCCGCTTCTGTGCGGGCGAGGACAACTGGCTAGCTCGTAGCAACAGCACCTCAAGCAAGCCTGGGCCTTCTAAATCCAGAGATAACAATGGCAAGCTAAGACACAGCAAACACAAGCGTCGAAACAATGGCGATAGCACCGAAAACACGGTTGTCAATGCCGGATTCAGTTGATCTAAGATCGGTCAGCGGAAGAAACCATTCAAAATAAACAATCCGGGCACGTCCAATTTGGACCGCATACTCGACCGTCCATGCCAAATTCACGGCACTCCAGGTACACCAGCCAATCATACCAACTGAGAATGCTGGGTCTTCAAACAGGCCGGCAAGTCAAACGCCGAAAGCAAAGAGAAGGGGTCGCAAAGCGATGACGGCGATGAGGAGCCCCGACCACCGAAGATAGGAGGGCAAAAGAAGTTTCCTCCACAAATCAAAATGGTGAGTATGATACGCGCCACTCATATCCCCAAGCGGGAGCGGAGGCGCACACTTAGGCTTGTCTACGCGATGGAGCCAGTCACCCCAAAATACAATCCATGGTCGTCCTGCTCGATCACCTTTGATCGCAAGGATCATCCGACTAGTATCCATCATGGTGGTTCAGCCGCACTGGTCCTTGACCCAATTATTGACGGATTCCACCTCACGCGAGTCCTTATGGACGGCGGCAACAGCGTGAACCTGCTTTATCAGGATACAGTGTGCAAGATGGGTATCGATCCTTCAAGGATCAAACCCACGAAAACCACCTTCAAAGGTGTCATACCAGGTGTTGAGGCCTGCTGTACAGGCTCAACCACTCTGGAAGTGGTCTTCGGATCCCCCGATAATTTCCGAAATGAAGAGTTAATCTTTGACATTGTTCCTTTTCGCAGCGGCTATCACGCACTGCTCGGACGAACCACATTCACTCGATTCAATGCGGTACCACACTATGCTTATCTCAAGCTTAAGATGCCCGGTCCACGTGGCGTCATAACAGTCAATGGAAACACGGAACGCTCCCTCCATACTGAAGAGCACACCGCCACCCTAGCAGCAGAAGCACAGAGCAGCCTCTTTCAATCGAACCTCAATTCGACGGCCAAGCTCCCGGACATTGTCAAAAGAGTCTGAATTACCGTGCGGCAGGATGGCCCGGCACGTCAAGAGCCCAACTAGCCACTTGACCTCCGTCCCAACCTCGATCAAACGGTGGCCATCGTCGCGCATGTACTTAACTACGTACCAAAGTCACCATGGCGATAGACAGAGGCACGGCTAGGTTGTGTCCCACAATGCGGCCCAACCGCCTCGGGACACACACACATTAGTTTACATTTTGCCTTTTCAGGTTAACTTTTTTTCAGGCCATCATTGGCCACCGGACCCATGAAGGAACGGACATACCAAGGAGGGAAGCAGCTCGAATGCGCAAGGGAATCACTAGATATTCTCCTCGACAATCATCTTATCGTTCTCCAGATCCGCACGCAGCTCCCCCTGGCCTCAGTAGGTTCCGAAGTCATATTTATTTATCGCACTACTTGTACTTATATGCTTTGACGTATTATTCAATTACAATGAAAACAATCTGAAGCTCTATATGATGTTCACCTGCTGTTATTCTTTATTGACACATTTTTGTCAATTCGCAAATGTACATCCTGGTACACCTCAATTCGCCAGGGGCTTCACTGTACCCCATAACACGGTAGGAAAACACCCTCACGGTTGTTCGGCACCCCGAACTTATAGCATTATATGCATCAGCTCCGAATCATGTCTTGGGTCAATAGTTGGGTTGCCCGGCTCCTGTGCTTGCTACCCTACATTCTGCTATATCGGCTAGGGTAGTAAAGGGAGAACTACTGCGATTGTGTCCCGGTTCTTCCAGACGAGCACCTCAGTAGAGAAACCCGAAAACTGACTGTCATGATGCGGCGAGAGCTGGTCAGCTGTTCGAGAGGTCATAAAATCTTTAGCGATTTATTCCGCATTATGCGATAACTAATGCATCGTGGGATGGATTGGTTCTTATCCGAGCAGGTGTTTATAGAACCCCAAGGTCGGTCTTCCGAACACTAGGGGCTGCGCCTACCTTTTTTTTGTCAAACTCCTATGGCTAAGTGAGGGTCATAAAGCCTTATAGTCCGATTGCCTGGTTTGTCATTCTAAACACCTCCTTCAAAGACCCAAAACTGGCGTAAAGAGTGTTTAGATTTATCCCGAACACCCACGTACTTCCTACGTGGGGGCAGAAGCCGACAACTGGCCAACCCTCAGAATTTACATAAAGCGGCCGCACAGGAGGTAATAATCCAAACAACAAGCACTACATTATATAATGACCTTGTTTCATATTACAACACAGGACAACATGAATATATTCATGGGAAAATAATGTCCTTGGCACATTGCTCCGCCACAAGGCGGGATCCCTCCAGGACACTGTCATAATACAATTCGGGCTTGCGGTGCTCCTTTCCCATGGGCGGTCCTGCGGTCATCAGCTTTACAACATCCATCTTTGCCCAGTGCACCTTGGCGCGGGCAAAAGCCATTCGCGCACCTTCAATACAGACCGACCGCTTGATGGTGTCAAGCCGAGGGCAGGCACTAACTAGCCGCTTCACGAGTCCGAAGTAGCTGCTGGGAATCGCCTCGGCAGGCCATAGCCGGATAATTAAATCCTTCATGGCTAGTTCGGCCGCCCTATGCAGCTCGATCAGCTGTTTCAACAGATCGATAAAGGGCGTTGGATGTTATGGTGCAAGATATTGCGATCAGAATAGCTTCTCCATAGAGCTCCCTTCTTCGGCTCGGAAGAACTGTGCGACATCAGACACGCTGCGCGGTAGATCCGCAAATGCCGCTGGAGAACTCAGAATTCGGGTTAGTGACAGGAAACTTTCCTTCACATATTTCCTTTGCATAGAAAAATTCTTACCCGCTGCGATCTTTCTGGCCTCCTGGATTTCCTGGAGGGCGCCTTGGGCTTCGTCTCGGGCATCGTGTGCGGCTTGACGAGCCTTGGTGAGTTCGGATTCTTTATCCGCCAAACTTTGCTCCAAGGTCTCGCACCTCTTCATGGCCTCTTGGAGCTCTTGTTGAACTTCTGTGACCCTGGACTCATGTTTTTCACGAGTGGCCTGCTCCTTGGCTGCCTTCTTCTCGGCCTCAGCCACTGCCTTCTTAAGAGCCTCGACTTCGGTCGTCGCTCCTGATGCACATCATGACATTTTTTCGTCACATTCATTCATTCATCGGTACTGAATACAAACAAGGTTTTGCATACCTTGGTTATCCTCCAACTGCTTCTTTACTTGGCCGAGCTTTTCTTCGGCCCGCTCCAGATGCTGCTTCAGTCCAGAGACTTCCGCAGTATGAGAGGTGGCAGTCAATAAAGACGCCTGCTTATTCAAAAAAATGTATTGCATGGTAAGTCTCCTGCGAAAATATATTTGATCCTCTGTCCGGCTTTTCCTTTCAAACACCGAATAGTGTATCGGGGGCTACTATCTATACTATGACACTCTTTAAACCTCACCACGTACCTCAAAGCCTATTAGAAGGCTGGTGCAGGCTTCAGTCAGCCCGCTTTTGGCAGACTGAATCTTCTCCATCACCGCACCTATAAGGGTGCGGTGTTCTTTAATGATGGAAGCGTTCCTCAGCGCCAT
Source organism: Triticum aestivum (assembly GCF_018294505.1). NCBI lineage: Eukaryota > Viridiplantae > Streptophyta > Magnoliopsida > Poales > Poaceae > Triticum > Triticum aestivum. Next base: position 19,528,089 of record NC_057795.1, read on the forward strand.
CGATAAGGTGTCCGGTACCTCTGGCTGGACAGAGGTTGCTGGTGGAATAGGCGCACCACCTTTTGTAGAAGGAGGTTGCCTGCCTGAATCTGGAGCAATGATGGTCTCCGGAGCTGTGTTCGGCTGGGGGCCAAATTCGAGATGACCCCCGCCATCAGTATCCATGGTGGTCTGCTCCCCAATGTGTCCGGCTGCCGAGGTTTGACCCTCTGACACTGCCATGACGGTCCCCCGGCCTTCTCCTTGGTCTGGGTCCCTTTGGGACGACACCTCGGTGTTGTCCACGTGTTTGGGGGAGGAGGTCGTCGGGAGAGTGCCGCTGTCCATCGCGTCCGAGCCCAAATCCTCCGATGAAGATTGCTCGACGTGGGACCTGGTCAGACTGCAAAATGCGTGACCCAATAGTGAGTCCGGATATGCGAATGTGTCCGAGTTTTTATGTATTCACGACTTGTCCAGGGGCTTGACCCTGGGATCCCACTCTGGGCTGCTGGCGGTGGTAGTGGCGAATTCATCCAGAAGGGAGGCTTTCCCCTTCTTAGACGATTCGGCCTCCAAACATGTGGAGGCCGTCCTCTTCTTTCTCCCCCTCGGTGGGGGGGGGGGACTGGCTTTCTTTTTCTTCCTTCTCCTCTTCCTCGTCCTCTTCGGAGGAGGAGCGGGCCTCAGAGTCTTCGGACACCATGTCTGAAGTACCCTTGCAATGAAGGCCGCCCCTGGTCTCTTTGGCCTCCTTCTTGGCCTTCTTCTTCGGCGCCTTGTAAGGCGCCGGGGCCAACATCTTCATTATAAGTGGGCCGGCTCGCTCTTCGGGTAGCGGAGCCGGACAGTAGATCTGTTCCGCCTTCTTCGTCCAGCCCTGGGAGAATTGTTGGAAAGTATGTTAGGCATTTCCCTCAGAGTACGCAAATATAGCGCACACACTACAAAAAAAATACACTTCCGTGATGATACGTGTTTGTCACAGTAGGTCGCGTTTTTTGTCATGCATGTACATCCATGACGATTTTATGACAGAATCAATATAGTTATACCTGTGCTGTCGTAGAAGTGTTCCATGACATTACCAAAATTATCATCACGGAAGTGTCCACTTCCATGACGATAAATCGCGCATCACAGAAGTGTTTTCGTCAAGGGTGACCGACACGTGGTATCCACCATAACGGAACAGTGTTAAGCTATCGGGTCGGGTTTTGGATCCGATAACCCATTAACAGCCCCAACCAATGGGGATTTTCCACGTGTAAAATCATCATTGGCTGGAGGAAACACGTGTCGGCTCACCGTTGGGACAGATGTCATCTGCTCATTGGACCGAAGGCTCCTATGATACGGCGACACGCGACACGGCCCAACAGAGGCCCATTCCTGTGAAAAGACCGGCCCGTTTGACTTGGTCAAAAGGTGCCGAGCCGGCCCATGGAAAGCCTGTTAACGGCATGTTCGCATATAGCCCATTTACAGCCCGCTAATCCAGGGCCCGTTACGCCCTATCCGAATTAGGCCTACTAGCGTCATCTGGGCCGTCCAATATGATTCAACCCGTTTTAACTTCCGGCCCATGTGTGGCCCATGACTTCTTTTGTCCCATATGAGGACCTTTGTAACTCTTGGCCCATTAATGGCCCGTGGTGAAACTGGCCCGTAATGAACAGTGTATCACTTTATACCCATTAACAGCCCGTTATTCCATTGGGCCGTTTACAGCCCAAGTTATCTTTCGGCCTTCTCAGGGCCCATTGATTCTTGGGCTCATTTGTAGCATTCGGTTACATACGGCCCGTTACTATCATTTTCTGCTTGTGGGCCAAATTCAGCCCGTCGTTACAGTCGGCCCGTTTGCGGACCGTTAATACGTTGGGCCGTTTTCATGTCAAAAAAACCCGTTGGGCTGTTTTCATAGAGTTATCAAATATGGCCTATTAACGGCCCGTTATGGTCCACGAATAGTACGGCCCATGATAGGTGAAATGATGATACGCCCCATAGAAGGCCCATGGAACCTATGGCCCATAGAAGGCCCATGGATCGTACGGCCCGTAGAAGGCCCATGGACCTACGGCCCGTAGAAGGCCCATGGACCCTAAGGCCCGTATAGAAGGCCGATGAATCCTACGGACCGTATAGAAGGCTAATGGATCCTACGGCCGGACGAAGGCCCATGGATCATACGGCCTGCAGGAGGCCCATGGTTACAACAGTCCGTGTCTTGCCATGATTATTTTGGCCTAGTTACCAAAAATAGGCTATTGTGGCCACTAGAAAAAAATAGAAAAAGAACTGCAGTGACTACAAGCAAACAACTAAACAAGACAATAAGGAAATAAATAAGCAATCAATTAACGCTAGCCTATTGCCCCTATTACACATTCCACTGGGCATCAAAGTTTGCCACCAGTGCAAATATAGGGAACAAAGCAGCACATTACATACACTGGCCGTCAAAATTGGCCACCAGTGCAAATAAACGCGGCAACAAAATAAGAGCATAATTGAAACAACTTCAGAAGAGCTCAAGAAACATTATCCTGGGTATCCACCATGCTGGCAATAAGCTTAGCAAGCTGATTAGCTTTGTCCTGTTTGGCGCTAAAATCCTCCAACGCTTTCTGTTGCACCAGAAAGTATGCATCTGAATGCTCCAGGGACTTCCGCAGTCCTTCCGCTTCTTGTCGCAGCACAGCTGATCGATGTCTTTCAGCTTGTAGTTGAGACTCAAGAAACCGAACTGATTCAGACAATGAGTTTGAATAGCTTGTGCAAGCGGTAGTGGCCAGTAAATCGAACACTAAACCAAGACAGGACTTTGGGGTTGTCTCGCTGTCTTCAAGATAGTCTTCCTTAGCTGTTTTATCAGCTTTATTGGAGACCAACAAGGATGTGTCACTATCCTGAACCTTATCTGCATTACTTCCTTTACCATTGCTTAATAAGGCACTCTTCCCCAATATTCTGTCAGCATTCTAAAAGAAGAAACAAGCAGACACATAACAAGTTTAGCATGTACTAGTATATGAAACTCATTTCGGTGAACTAGTTCAGTAGTAAGGTGGACAGGATTAAACTACCAAGTCTTCTATTGCCAAGTACTAGTACATAATAAAAGCATCAAACAAACATATATCTATGTCCTATGGTCACTGCATTGTCTTACCAAATCAAAATAGAGACACGGTTCAAATCATATCAGTTCAAGAAAAAGCAGTAGTGAAAGAATACAAAGCGTGGGAAACTACATGGCACAATAAGATTTCAGATGGGTACCACAGATCTACATGTACAACAACACTATTGGCTCTGTTGTGATGCTAGTAATGTGCATGATATGAAAGTCAACTGTATACACAATTGAAATTGGAATCAACAGAGCTATTGATAAGAGCAAACCTGTTAAAGAAACATGCATGAACATACCTGCTGTGCCATTGGAGTTTCGATTGGATCCTTCAATTTAAAAATAAGTATGTATGAGTAAATACAGTGATACAAGAGCAAAGCAATCATAGTTAAAAAAGGCGCGCCTAGGCTCTAGGCGTTGGCAAAACGCATTGCGCATAACTACGCATAATCTGTGTATAACTGTGCATAAGCATGCGCTTTGGTCAGTAAAGCGCAAGGCGGTGGCAAAACGCACAATTAACGCCTAGCGCTTTTTTGAACTATGATAGCAATGGAATCTTAAATTAGAACAGTTGTTCTTCAGGTTTAGGCACTTGTTCTACATGAACAGAGTACAGTAAGACGCAAGAATATAATACTTAAAAATAGAAAATGAGCTCATATACCTTACCACATTCTTGGTTCGGGATCAGTACAGAACAAGGTGTTCCCAGTCATCGTCCAATAAATGTGTCTCAGGAGAACGTAAGGGAATTTGATGAGTTTCTTTGCCGGTGAAGTACGTTTTCTTCAGGTAATTCTGATACTGCCACCAAGCATTCTTGAAGATAGCAGAGGTATTACCACAGGTTACCTCATCCTGAGTTTCCAATTCGGTCCTTCTCTATAGAGAAAATTGGGAAAATTTGTTGTATTATAACCATCATGAAGGTAGGATGTACGGGACGAAGCAAAGTAATTGCCATGAATAACATTACTTACACATAACTCCTGGACAAACACCTGCAACTGGCATTTTCCTTCATCTTCAGTATAATATTTCCAAGATGGGAAGATACGCACATATGATTTAACAACATCAAATGCGATAGATGCTAAACTACGACTAGCTGGTTGTGCTTCCTTCATAGGAATAGGCGTACTAACTGGTGGAGTTGGGGTTCACCGTGATAGTACTGGCCCTTTGGGCACTGGAGCTGCCTGGCTAACTGCTCTTGTTTGGGAGCTCTGTGGTGGAGATGGTGCTGTGTTAACAGGAACTGGGTTACTATCAGCTGGGGTTGGCTTAGATTGGGTGAAGCTGGTTCTCTGTCCATCGCAATAGGGGTACAATCTGCGAGAGTTTGGGTTATGTGGGGTAGGGCTGGTTCTTGTGCATGTACAATCGGGGTGCTATCTCCACCAAGAGGTAGCACTGTTTTATTTGAAGACCGTGTTTTTAGCCCGCTAGATACTGGCATCACCCGCTCCAATTCAAATGGCTGATAAATAGGAAACATAGTTGAATGTACAGACATTGTATGAGAGACAGATGCAATAGATAGTGTGGAAAAAAGAGGGCATGAAATAATTGACATGTATATTGTTTAACTAAAACGGATAGCATGACATAATTTCACATATATGATGTCTATCTAAACTGGATAGCATAGCATAACATAATTCAAAGATATGATGAATAACTAAACAGGATCACATGACATAATTCACCTACATGTTATCTAAGTAATCAGGATTGCGTCATTTAATTCACATATGTGATTTATATGCTAAACAGAGGGCATTCGACATGATGTCTGAACTAAGAACATGGTGTTGAATATTGTGTATATGATGTCTAAACTATGCAATGCAAGACATCGTATGCATGATATGAGCAGTATAACCGTGCCAAGTTAGAGCATACACCTCAGTGGGGGAATAGGACTGGTCATCTGTCACTGAATCCATCTCTGAGGAGCTATCAGGACCCAACAAGAGATCTGCTTCGATAGGTAGCACTGTCTACTCTGAAGGCCTTGTTTTCACTCCAGATTTTTCCATCTCCCACCCAAATGGCTGATTCACAGGAAGAGTAGTTTAATGTACAAACATTATCGACAAATGGAAATGTAATGAAGAAAAGGATGGGCAAGATATCATTCAAATATATGATGCCTGGTTAAACAGGATGGCATTGCAGATTTCACATATATTATGGCTGGCTAAAAGACATGAGACTGCATAATTCCCATATATGATATAGAAACTAAACAAATGGCATTACAAAACATGTCTAAACTAAGAAGATGACATATATGATGTCAAAAGTAGGAACTGCAAGGCAACTTATGCATGATATGACTAACATCATCATGCCAAGGTAGAGCAAACACCTTGGGGGGTAAATAGGAGTGGTCAGCAGCGTATAAATCTGCCTCAGAACAGATATCTTCCTCTGGATTACAATCTGGAGAGGGGTGGGGAGGGTTTGCCATTGAACCCACCATGGAGCGATGTCTGCATGACATTGTATTGCCGCACAAAACTCTTCTCTTTTTCTCTACATGTTCAGCATGACTGTGTACAATATCTGACATGCATACGAAAAAAATATGGTGAGATTATGTAAGGAGAGCATGAAGAAATTTAGAGTGATGGTAACAACCAGTGGATCGACGTTATTCCGTTGAACCAAAATAGCCCTAATGGATCGACGTGAGTGTACAACCTCTTTGCCGTAGCCGTGTCGACCTCAGCATCATTGGGTTGGTCGCTGAAGCAGTTGAGGCAGAGGTGGCTGTCGGAGGTGTGGAGGAAGATCTGAGGAATCTGTAGACGGCGTCCAGGGCACTGCTCTATTGTGATGGATCGTTCTGTCGTTGGAGCAGCTCCGGTGAGCCATAAGATGTCAAGGCTGAAGCAGCACAAGACAAACATTGTCAATCTCAAGTGGGATTCTAATAGCATCTCCAGTAGATAATGTAAAATGGATGTAAAATTAACATCACCAAAAACCACCTGACTACAACAGATGAGGTAAAAACTGTTGACTCTGAACTTAACTGTCGAAACTGAAATTTACTGTGGAATCTAAATGCTACTGGCGAAACTGAACGCAATGGTAGCAGAGAGGCACTTGGCATGTAGTTTAGGGAGGGCATGCAATTCATCTTCAACCCGCACCTCCCTGAGCTGCCAGCCACCACCGGCCTAACCGCCGGCCCCAGCGCCGCCTCGCCGCCCCGAAACAACTCGCCACTACCGCCCCAGCCAGCCCTCTAGGCCCCCCGCCCCCACCCTGAACCCTAAGATAAATAGTGGGGTACCTCTCCGGCGAGCCCCCGTCCCTGCTGCGGGTGGTTCTTCCTTAACTCCGACGAGCCCCCCAACCCCTGAAAATCGACTGATCCAAAAGTCGATTCAGTCGACTGAAATGTGGCTTAATCGGAGCAGAGCAGCATCATGAGCGAGGGGGAGAGCAGCAGCAACAGCCGAGCGAGCGAGGGATCGAGCGAGAGCCAGAGCAGCAGCAGCAGCGCGAGCGGGCGAGTGAGGGAGAGCCAGAGCAGCAGCAGCAGATCCGGCTGGTATGGACACCGCTGCCGAAGGGGCCTCGCACTCGGGGAGAGCCGCCATGGAGATGTCGCCCGCGCCGCCGGCTTCAACGTAGCCGCTCCATGGGGGTGCGGATGGAGCACCGTCGGCGCCGGGAGGTCGAGTTAAGGAGAAGGTGCAATGCGATGAGTGTACAACCTCTTTGGTGGCGCCGAGTAGGCCTCGGCTTCGTACGAGGAGTCGGTGAGGATGCTGCGGTTCCGGTGAAGCAGGTTAAGGCGGCGCTGTGGGGATGGAGCAGCCGCGATAGACGAGGCGATCGCCGGAGCAGCTCCTTGGAGGTGGAGGACGGGGCGGCTGAACCGGCAGGACGACGAGATGGACAATGGATCCTCATCCGGGGAGGTGGACGACAAACGTCGAGCTGTTGCACTGGACGACGTCGTCGGGGAAGAGGCTCTAGCTGGGCAGCGGTGACGTGGCGGACGGAGGAGGGTGGGGTTTCGCGGCTGGAGCGGAGAGGTTATGGCGGCCTGGGATTTCGTATGGCGAAAAGGGGGCAATGGGAGGGGGTGAAGCATGACTTAGGGACGCGCTTGTCCAAAATGTAGGGTGTGTTACAAAAGTACCCCCCCACCAATTTGAACTAGCGGCCCTTTCGGCTCAGGGTTAGAAGGGGGATTTTCTGTGTCGGGATTTGGTAGCTGGAGGGAGTTTCCGCGTGCGTTGCAATTTCGGGATAGCAAGGCGCGGGTTGTGAAGGCACCAGTTTTGGGAGCATGATATCTGAATTTTCGGGATATAACAAGACACGGGTTGAATTTTAGGGACAAGCCTAACGTGTAGTAATATTGTACTTGTACATACCAAATAAATTCGCACTTCCCTCAACCAAAAAGAAAACGAAAAAAATAAAACTATTCACAGCACACAAAGAGAGAGTCTTGCCCCGTTTTACTATACAAATGCTATTCAAAGCTACTCCCTCCTTCCATCTATGTAGGGCCTAATGCATTTTTCGATGCTAACTTTGACCAAATATTAGAGCAATGATATATGACATGCAACTTACACAAAGCACACCGTTAAATTTGTCTATGAAAGGTTCTTTCAATGATATAATTTTCACATTGTGCATGTCATGTACTATTAATCTTGTCAATAGTCAAAGGCGGTCTTAAAAATCTCATTACACCCTATATAGATGGAAGGAGGGAGTATGAATCCATGTTATGTCCGATTAAAGTTTTTCGCTTGCTGTATAGTGCATGTAACCTACTCATACCAACATTTTAGTGCATCCAAATGTCTATACTACCGCTGCAATTCAAACTAAATTTGAATTTGTTTCTCTATTTCAATAAGAATCTACAATCATGATTGTTTCCAACTTCAACCATCATAGTTTCCTTGCTATCCGCCAGATATAAATTAGACGGCCTATAATGTAGGATGGCAGGCACACCATCATCAACAACTCCGTTTTTTATAAGAGTAGAGATAAAATATATTAAATGTGGTATAACATGTTCATAACCACACCATGTGTATCACCGTTATATATATTCACACATGCATCGGTTTAAAACACTATGATAAATTCTTCAAATATCCGAATTCGCTTTTTATAATGAAGTATATATGATCTCTATTCGTCTTTTACACCCACACAACCCTCTTATCTTTGTAGCTAGCGCTAACTTTCTCTTGTGCATGCACTCGCCCGCATCCCTCTCACCCTCCCTCAGCATTTTCTAGCTCCATCGCACAAATTCGTCTTTTCACTTTAGGTCGTTCACCCACGGTGTGTGCAGGCCCCCCAGCTCCTTCTTTACAGCACACATCGATCGATATTCCTCTCTAGCCAGGTGTGCCTAGCACAAACACAAGCTTCCCCTCTTCTCTTGTCACCGTCCATGACTCACTCCCATCACTCTTTTCATCGTTCTCGTACTCGCACACTCCTTCCCCCTTGATATAGTATGCCTCTCGTACCACCTCCTACATGCATCCCTCTCTCTCTATCCTTCTCCTCGTGCCTCATTTGCTTCTAACACACACATGCATGTATACCGATCGGTCTCCCAACATATACCTAGATCAACTTTAACTACCCCCCCATCAATCGACATACCTCACAAGTTATGTCTCTCCTTTCTCTAACAAAGGGCGATTGATCTTCCTATGTAGTTACGTCTGCTTACCACAGCCACATCGTCCCCCCTCATCATTCGTGCATGCCTCTTGACCCGTCTCTCACACGCACGTGCACAGACAACAAGCAACCATCTCCTCTCTTATTGATATTGCGGGCATGCCCTCCGTTTGTCTAGCAAGCCTATCCCACCATTTGTTAGAAGCAACTCCACTACCACCCACTCCAACACTCTAGCTCTGTCTCTCCCCCAACCTTATTCCTCTCCTACACATATGCATGGATGCCAATCGATCTCCCTTAATACATGAGGCAGACCGATCTCCTTAATACATGAGGTAGGCCTCTCTCCTCCTCCACACATATACCAGCCATTGTACCTCTATAGTTAATTGGGCCTCCCTCTTCCCCCACCACACACCGATAGTCGAGCGCTACAGGTAGGTATCCATGCCATAGAGACAAACTGCACATGTCCCCTCTCACTTTCCAGTAGGCCAGCCACTCTATATCTTTGACGTGGGCACACACAAATTCGATGGCACTCTTTATCGATCGCGCGCGCACACACACACACATCATCCCTCTCTTCGATTCTATGGACACCTCAAGCCGATGATACCTCCACTCTCTTCTCGTTGATTGCCCCCTCTATATATATGCTATATCCAGGACTCTATTTCACACACATTGCATATGTTACATTTTT
>NC_057795.1:19537926-19658439 GCF_018294505.1 Triticum aestivum
AACTCTCAAGAACCCACACACTATATCTCTCTAGGTTTGTATCTCTCTCACACAACCCCACATAGGTGGTGTACGTATACAAGAAGAGAATAGGTGCATCATGCACGTACTCACGCTTCGTGCCCAGCCACACACGCGCGGGTACACAGTGGAGCTCATTTCTTTACGAAATGGCAGCCCACGTGCTAATTTGAACGCCTGTAGCGGTTGTTTACCCAGGGAGGTCGTGTACCACATGTGCACGAAACAAAGACCGACTTGACGCGTTGCCGCGTTATTTTTAAATAAATTTATAGCACTCAATGGCACGTACACAAAATATAAAACGATTTTTATGGAGAAAAAGGTAGTCCGCTCACTATATATAATGGAGCCTACCTGCCTGGTTTGTCGCTCTTCAGAGTATCTCACACAAGGCTGCGGTGGGCTCTCTCTCTCTCACCGTTGGTCACTGATCCGGCCGCATCCTGTCTGCCCGGTGAAAGGGAGTGCGGTGGCCTCTCTCTCTCTCTCACCGTTGGTCACTGATCCGGCCGCATCTCGTCCGCCGGGGGAAAGGAAGGAATTGCATCGTTTCTCTGTTCGACGGCGCCGAGGCAGCACGTCCTGATCTGCGGTACACGTCGTTCTCTCTAACCAAGCTCCGGCGCGGCAGGTCCTACGCCACCTGCTCGCAGATTCCGCCCTCCGCTGCTCACCTAGTTACATCTCGAGACCTCCAGGTATCCCCTCTGGCCTTGCTCCACTGCCCGTCTTCCCACGTCGCTGCATGTGGATCTTCCATAGTTCTTTGCCCAAAACGTAGCTCGTCCAACATACTTTCCATATTGCATTCTCGTCCTCACACGGTTTTAGACCAACACAACTGTGTTGTTATATTCCCTTAGGACAAGGAATATGCTTCTTTTTTGTCGACGAATGTGTCATCAACTGTTATTAGCCAGTAATTGTTTCCTTTCTACCTCTTTTTTGCAAACAGGGCTATCCATTTCACCTCGTTGCTATTGCGACCTTTTGGTGAACTGCACAAATCACTTTTTTCTTAAGAGTGTTTTGTGCAGTTGTACTAAAATGTCACACGGGCAACGTCTCCACATTTCAGTGTGACTGCACAAAGGGAGATTGGTTTTGCTCTATCCTCCTCATCCAACTCCAAGCCTAATATTCTCGAACTAGTTAGTCTTAAGAGAGACTGCAAAGGTGACTGGCTTCTATTTGTGTGTTTATTGTTTCATCAGCAGTCCAATATTATCATAATCACACTTAATATCTTTGGAACAGGGATGCTCAGCTCTATTTTAGTGGAACCGCACAAAATGATCGGAATGTTGCATGCTCCAAACAGCTACTTTTTTTCCCAACATGCCTTGTTGATTTAGACAGAGCTGGGGGGACGTTGCTGCCAATGAAAGCATGGATCAATTTCAATTTAACACCTTCTCACAACTCTGTCTTTAGCTCTAATCTGCTAATAATTGACATGCATTAGCAAGGAAGTTAGTTTTTTATTGTTTCCGAAAGAGCATCGATGGCAAGACACGCGAAACAAAAGTTGAAAGCTCACACCATTGTACAATTTCATGTTGCTGGAAAATTATTTGTATAGTGCATCAATTATGTAAACAAATGATGGAATCTTGATAGCATTGCCAGAAGCCTCTTCACTATCCGAGTCCATGTGCCATGCACAAAATTATACTCCTTCGTTCCTAAATATTTGTCTTTTTACAAATTTCAAACGGGCATATTTTAGAGTGTAGATTCACTAATTTTGCTTCGTATGTGTACTCCCTCCGTTCCTAAATATTCTATTCGTCTTTCTAGAGATTTCAACAAGTGACTACATACGGAGAAAAATGAGTGAATCTACACTCTAAAATATTTCTATATACATCCGTATGTGCCAATCCATTTGAAATCTCTAAAAAGACAAATATTTGAGTAGTCACTCGTTGAAATCTCTATAAAGACAAATACTCCGAAGTATATTTAAGAACCGAGGGGGTAGTGCACAACTGCATGGGAGACTCAGCCCGGTCGTTGTGCCACATTAATAGTGATTAATGAGCAGTCAAATCATAAGCCCCACCTTTCCCACTGTAAGTTGCTCTGAAGAAGCAACCATCAATACGCTCTTCTTTGAATCCGCTCATACTACTCCATCCGTCAATGTTTATACAGCGCGCTTCAGAAAAAAGAAAAAAAATTTGTGGGACCAAGGCAACTAGCGATCGGCCTGAAAAATAGCATTGGTAGTTATAGCACGGCGTCAATTACTAGAGGGAATAATGCGTACACACATGCATGCAGTGCTTCCACCCCGGGTACACACATGCATGCACTTACTCCACTCCGTAGTAGTACAGAGTACATGGAGAGAAAATTGTGGACTTGATTGCGGTTACCATGCCCTAATTAATTGAGCATTAAACCAAACTCATCTAAAGTCTCTCTGGTGCTGGAAATGCATTGAGAGAAATGCATCACAATGAAGCGTGCCCGGTAAACTGTGACGGAGGGAGGAGTAGTATGACGGTGCAAAACCAAGTACGTGTATGGCCAGTCAGTCAACGCACCTCCTCTTGGCATATCACTGACATGTGGGACAGGAGTGTGAGCAAACCAATCTCAATTGACGGCAAAGAGCCAACCCGCCGTTCCTTGAGAGAGACGAGGAGCGAGAACACACAGACAGGCTCGCACGGAGGCCAAGATATATTTGAGCATGGTTGGTTGATTGATAGCATTCATTACATGTTGGGCTGCCGTTTTCCGCCCTTCTCCAGAATAAACGTGTACTTTATCAGAGATAAAAAAAGAGTACAGACGCTCCACCATGCGGTTCTAGTAGTAGTACTACTCGTACTACTGCGCTTGGCTCTTCGCCTCTTCGTGATGTCGAACAATGATGGTACTCCACATGTTGGGTACTACAGTGTATGCCTCTGACAATCTGACACCGAATGGACTGATGCATGTCCACCGAGGGTAGGTTGCATTAGTCAAAAGGCGTAAGCGAGCTTCACCTTGTCCTGCAAGCTTCTCCTTGTTCTGCGAGTTGACGGGTGAGGGAGTCCTGGATTAGGGGGTATCCGGACAGCCGGACTATATACATCGTCCGGACTATTGGAGCATGAAGATACAAGACTCAAGACTTCGTCCCGTGTCCGGATGGGACTCTCCTTTGCCTGGAAGACAAGCTTGGCAATCCGGATATTGTATTTCCTTCCTTGTAACAGATTCCATGTAAACCCTAGCCCTCTCCGGTGCCTATATAAACCGGAGAGTATGGTCCTTAGAAGGCCGATCACAATTACAATCATACCATCATAGGCTAGCTTCTAGGATTTAGCCTCTATGATCTCGTGGTAGATCTACTCTTATACTACTCATATCTTCAATATTAATAAAGTAGGAAGTAGGGTTTTACCTCCATCGAGAGGGCCCGAACCTGGGTAAACATTGTTTCCCTTGCTTCCTGTTACCATCAGCCTAAGACGCATAGATCGGGACCCCCTACCCGAGATCCGCCGGTTTTGACACCGACATTGGTGCTTTCATTGAGAGTTCCTCTGTGTCGCTGTTGCAAGGCTTGTTGGCGCCTTCAATCGTCAACAACACGGTCCAGGGCGAGACTTTTCTCCCCGGACAGATCTTCGTGTTCGGAGGCTTCGCACCGCGGGCCAATTCGCTTGGCCATCTGGAGCAGATCCATAGCTATGCCCCCGGCCACCAGGTCAGGTTCGAAAACCTAAACTACACGGCCGATATCCGCGGAGACTTGATCTTTGATGGAATCTGGCCTATGCCAGGAGCGCCGGACAGTCACGATGAGCATGGCCTAGACCTGCTGTCCGACAGTGCTCAGGATATCACCCCTGTAGTGGCCTCGGACCTAAATCCGGAGCAGACTGTGTGGCCCAAGGACGGGTGGATGGACCCCGCTCCACAGGCCGCACACTCATCGGCGGTAGAGCCGAACCCAGGCCTCGCCTCTAGGGACGCCTATGATTCCGGACCCCCGGACTCGTATCCGGTTATAGGTTCCAGTCCGCGCGCTCCCGAGCCCGCCGAGCCTGGTTGGGCTCCGGTTATGGAGTTCACCGCTGCGGATATCTTCCAGCACTCGCCCTTTGGCGACATGCTGAACTCATTAAAGTCTCTCTCTTTGTCAGGAGGCTCTCGGCCGAACTATGTCCGGCTCGAGTGGGAAGCTAGCGACGAAAGAATTCGTTGCCCACCCACCACCCACTTCATAGCCATGGTCGATGATTTGACCGACGTGGTTGACTTCGACTCCGAAGACATCAACGGTCTGGACGACGATGTAGGAGAAGAACAGGAACCACCACCCATGGGGCGGTGGACAACCACCTCTTTATATGACATATATATGGTGGACACTCCGAAAGAAACGAATGGCAATGAGGCAATGGAGGATAACCCCTCCAAGAAGAAAGCAAAGCATGGGCGTCGTTAGCGCCGCTCCAAGCCCCGCCACAGCAATACCGACACCGGAGACGAAAAAAATCTAGACGACGCCGAAGATGAATACAACCCCGATCAGCCTGCCTTCGAGCAGGCCGAGCAAGAAGATGGGCAGGATAGCCCAGATGAACAGGCGACGGACGGGTATCCAGAGGAGGACAACTACATGCCCCCCTCCGAAGACGAGATTAGCCTCGGCGACGACGAGTTCGGCGTGCCCGAGGACCCCGCGGAGCAGGAGCACTTCAAGCGCCGGCTTATTGCCACTGCGAGGAGCCTGAAGAAGAAGAAGCAGTAGCTTCAAGATGATCAAGACCTGCTCACAGACAGATGGACAGAAGTCCTGGCAGCCGAGGAATATGGACTCGAGCGCCACATGGCTGACCGACCACCTCGTGGCCGGGATAAAACGACATATCAGCCCGAATACCAGCCCGCACCCCCGCGCCAGTTTACTACGGCCCGGGGTAATACTCAGGACCTGCGCGATAGATTGGATAACACCACATGACAACCAAGATCGATCTACAGATCACGGGGGCGCGCTGCAGCACATGACGATGACCGTCATACCGGATACACTAACAGCAAATCCGGCCGGGCCGAACACAATCAACCAGACTTAGTCGGACTACGTCGCGACATAGCCAGGCATAGAGGCGCCGCACACCCCCTCTGCTTCACCGATGAAGTGATGGATCATGAATTCCTAGAAGGGTTCAAACCCGTAAACATTGAATCATACGATGGCACAACAGACCCCGCAGTATGGATTGAAGACTTCCTTCTCCACATTCACATGGCCCGTGGAGATGATCTACACGCCATCAAGTATCGTCCCCTTAAGCTCAAAGGACTCGCCCGACATTGGCTAAATAGCCTGCCCGCAAATTACATTGGTAGTTGGGAAAACCTGGAAGACGCATTCCTCGACAACTTCCAAGGCATATATGTGCGACCACCGGACGCCGATGACTTGAGTCACATTACTCAACAGCCCGGAGAATCAGCCAGGAAATTCTGTACTTGGTTCTTAACTAAAAAGAACCAAATAGTTGATTGTCCGAACGCCGAAGCCCTGGCGGCCTTTAAGCATAATATCTGCGACGAATGGCTCGCCCGACACCTTGGCCAGGAGAAACCCAAGTCCATGGCAGCTCTCACAAAACTAATGACCCGCTTTTGCGCGGGCAAGGACAACTGGTTGGCTCGCAGCAGCACTACACCACATTCTGGCACGTCAGACGTCCGCGACAATAATGGCAAGCTACGGCGCAACAGACACAAGCGACGGAACAACGGCGACAACACCGAAGACATGGCAGTCAACGCCGGATTCAGCGGATCCAAATCCGGTCAGTGGAAGAAACTATTCAAACGAAACAATCAGGGACCGTCCAGTCTGGACCGCATATTGGAGCGCCCGTGCCAAATTCATGGCACCCTAGACAAGCTAGCTAACCACATTAATAGAGACTGCTGGGTGTTCAAACAGGCCGGCAAAATAAACACCGAAAACAAGGACAAGGGGCTGCATAGCGACGATGACGAAGATCCCCGGCGTCCGAACACGGGGGGACAGAAGAAATCCCCCCCCCCCCCGCCCCAGGTGAAAACGGTCAACATGATCTATGCTACTCACATTCCTAGGCAGGAACGGAAGCGAGCGCTAAGGTACGTCTACGCGATGGAGCCAGTCGCCCCAAAATTCAACCCATGGTCAGCCTGTCCAATCACCTTTGATCGTAGGGATCACCCTACTAGCATCCGTCATGGCGGAGCGGCCGCATTGGTTCTAGACCCAATCATAGACAGATTTCACCTCACATGAGTCCTTATGGACAGAGGCAGCAGCCTGAACCTGCTTTATCAGGATACAATGTGCAAAATGGGCATCGACCCTTCAAGGATCAAGCCCACCAAAACCACCTTTAAAGGTGTAATTCCTGGAGTAGAGGCCCGTTGTACGGGCTCTATAACATTGGAAGTGGTCTTTGAATCTCCAGATAACTTCCAAAAAGAAGAGTTAATCTTCGATATCGTCCCTTTTCGTAATGGCTACCACGCACTGCTCGGACGAACCACATTCGCTAGATTCAATGCGGTACCACACTATGCATACCTCAAGCTCAAGATGCCAGGACCGCGTGGGGTCATAACAGTCAACGGAAACATGGACCGCTCTCTCCGTACAGAAGAGCATATTGCAGCCCTCGCGGCAGAAGTACAATGTGGCCTCATCCGACAAACCACCAATCTGGAGGCGACAACCTCGTGCACAGTCAAGCGAGTCCGGAGCACCCCGCAACAGGATCACCAGGCACGCCAAGAGCGCGACTAGCAGTTCGGCCTCCGCTCAAGCCCTATCAAAGCAGCATTCGTGCCACGCGTACACAATTACGCACTCAAAATACCATGGGCACAGGCGGAGGCTCAGCAGTGACTCAGTCAACAGTGCGGTTTCACCGCAACATACCTTCGTAACCCTCCCTTTTTATCTTTCAGGACATTGCTTTATAGCAGCCTCTTCAGAAGAGTCGGATTATCGGACTTACATAGGAGAGAAAACCAAGGAGGTATCAGGCTCTGCGTATAAAAGGAAATACCCAGGTGGAATCTATTCACGACCGTTATACCTGTTTTATATACCTACATGCAGCCTGTCCTTGGATAGGACATGTTAAATAGTCCTATTTACTTCTGCTTAAATGCACCCATTGTAAACATACGCTTAAACGTATTATTCATCAATGGGAGATCATATGTAGCGTCAGCTTATTATTCCTATCTGCACATTTTTTCCATAAATATTTATTTACTATTGCATCTATACACTTTGGTACGTTTATTTTGCCAGGGGCTTCCTATGGCGCCCTGCAATACGGCAAGCAAAGTCTGAACACTTTCAAAAGTGCGGCACCCCGAACTTATAGCACTATATGCATCAGCTCCAAATCATGTCTTGGGTCCACAGTTGGGTTAGCCCGGCTCCCTTTTTTTGGTACCTTATGTTTCGTTATATCGGCTAAGGTAGCGCAGGAAGAACTACTGCGATTTTGTCCCGGTTCTTCCGGACAAGCACCTCAGTAGAGAAAGCCGAAAACTGACCAGCATGATGTGGCGAGAGCTGGTCGCTGTTCGAGAGGTCTTAAAATCCTTAAAAAAAATCCGCTTTAGGCGAGGAATCGGCCTCGTCCGATTTAGGTGTATATAGCGCCCCAGTTCGGCCTTCCGAACTCTAGGGGCTTCGCCGAAATTTAAAATTGTAGACTTCTATGGCTAAGTGAAGGTTATAAAGCTGCATAGTCCGATTGCCTTGTTCGGTGCGCTAGACACCTCCTTTAGGGACCAAACATTTGGATAAAGAGTGTCTGGGTTTTCCACGAACACCCCAGTACTAGTTATGTGGGGGCGGAAGCCGACGACTGGCCTACTTTCAGAATTTTATAAATAGCCGTACAGAAGGTAATATTTTAAATCAAAAAGTGCTACATAGCGCAAGTAACTTCGTCCTTATATTACAAAACATGACAGAAGTGAATTCATTCTAAAATTGTGTCCTTGGTACATTCATCGGCCACGAGACGAGCGCCCTTCATAATGCCTTCATAATATCTCTCGGGATAGCGATGCGCCTTGCCCCCCGGCGGCCCGTCCTTCACCAGCTTCTCCGCATCCAGCTTGCCCCAATGCACCTTCGAACGGGTGAAGGCCCGGCGGGCACCCTCAATGCAACGGATCGTTTGATCACTTCGAGCCGCAGACAGGCATTCACCATCCGCTTGATCAGGCCGAAGTAGCTAGTGGGCAGGGGCTCACCGGGCCGCATCCGGACTATGAAATCCTTCATAGCCACTTCGGCCGCCCTGTGGAGTTCAACCAACTGCTTCAATTGGTCACTCAGAGGCGTTGGATGTTCGGCCCCAGCATACTGGGACCAGAACAGCTTCTCCGTCGCGCTCCCCTCCTCGGCATGGTAGAACTCCACGGCGTCTGATACACTGCGTGGCAGATCAGTGAATGCCCCTGGAGAGCTCCGAATTCGGGTAAGTAAAAGAAACGCCTCCGCCATATGCTTGCTTTGCATAAAGAATTTTTTACCCGCCGCTATCTTCTTGGCCTCCTGGATTTCCTGCTGTGCCTTCTCGGCTTCGGCCTTGGCATCTTTTATACTAGCAAGGGCCTTCGCAAGCTCGGCCTCTTTCACCTTAAGCTCATGCTCCACGGACTCGAACTTCTTGCCGAGCTCCTGGAGCTCTTGCTGTACCTTGCCCACTCTAGCATCTTGCTTTTCGCGCTCCTTGCGTTCCAAGGCCTCCTTGTGTTCGGCCTCGGACAACGCTTTCTTCAGAGATGCCACTTCGATGGTGCCCCCTCTTACAAAATCTCGATGCTTCATCGTTAGAATAACCAATTTTATCTATCCTTCATTATATGAGAGCGGGGAATCACTCACCTTTGTTCTCTTCGAGCTGCCTCCTCGTGAGGTCGAGCTCTCCCTGCGCCTGCTCCAGGTCCTGTTTTAGTCCGGCAATCTTGGCCTTACGGACAGCAGCGGCAAGCAGCACAGCCTGCTTATTCACATTCAAACTTATTGTTAGACTCCTGCGGATTATAATTGACCCTCCGTTTGGTCTTTCTTTCCAAACACCAAACAGAGTATCAGGGGCTACTACCTATCGGGTGGTAATTTGACACATTTTTATTACTTACCTCAAAGCCTGTTAGGAGGCTGGTGCAAGCTTTGGTTAGTCCGCTCTTGGCGGACAAGACCTTCTGAATCACCGCACTCATAAGAGTACGGTGCTCTTCATCCATGGAAGCGCCTCAAAGCGCTTCCAGCAGACAATCCAACGCCTCGGGCGTAGCGGAAGTCCTCGGCACAGACGGCTCACCCTCCCTAACGAGGGGCTGCCTGCTTGAGTTCGAAACCATTGGAGGTTCCAGAACAGTGTTCGGCTGAGAGCCCGGCTCTCATCAACATGATCCACGGGGATCTTGAACCCCGCGTGTCCGATGTCTAGAATGCCGCCTTAGGGAGCCTCCAGAGCCACCTCCCCCCGCTCTGGGAGCCTTTGGCACAACACCTCTGTGTCATCCGTAGGCTGAGGAGTAGTGGCCGTCGGGAGTGAGTTCATCGCTGAATCGCTCAAGGACCCATCCGAAGACGACACCTCGGGATGGACCCTAGCCGAACTATATACAAGTTCGGTGTTATAACAAAACTATGAAGCAAAATTAAGATAGAGTGCGGATACTTATGATTGCACTAGGGGCTTCTTCCTGGGTAGCCACCCCTCCTCGCTATCGGTGGTGGTGGCAGAGTAGTCCGGAAGGGACGCCTTGCCCTTCTTGGACGTCGCAGCCTCCCCCTCCGGGGCGGCTTTCCTCTTTTTCTCCCCCAGTACGGGGAGGTAGAGTTTCTTCTTGCTTCCCCTCGCCTCCGCGGGAGGAATCTGCCTCGTCGTCTTCGGATGACGAGGGTATGACGGCCTTGCGCTGGGAGCCTGTCCTGGCCCCCTGGTCCGCCTTCTCAGGGCCCTCATCCTCTCCGGATGAGGCGGCCTCTTCTTCCTATTCTTCTTCCTCCCCTTCAGGGGAGGAGTGTGCCTCTCGTCTTCGAATAGGCCTCCAGTACAACTTTACACCGGAGACCCTTCCTGGTCCCCAGGGCCTTCTTTTCGGCCTTCTTCTCCGGTGCCTTGTAGGGCGCCGGAACTAGCATCTCCGTCAGGAGAGCATCGGCCGGGCCTTCGGGTAGCGGAGCCGGATAGTCAATCTGCTCCGCTGTCTCTATGTAATCCTGATAAAATATGCACAATTACTTAAGACTCCCCCATGAATACTGAAAGCACAAGTGCTTCCTGGGTGGTTTTGGTAATTAATGTCAACATATCTCTTGTTGGACTAACACTTTTACCTAGTATGTTTCAGACAAGTTCAACAATGGAGTGGCATGGACTAAAGGATGTGGAATCCCTTCTAGATGCTGAGGACAAAGGATTGGCTCAAGCTCCAAGCTCAAGACTCTACATTTTCTATTTTAGTGATCCAAGATCACATTGAGTCTATAGGAAAATCCAATGCTATCAAGAGGGGATGAGGTGTTGTTTAATGGCTTGCTTGCTCAAAGTGCTTAGTGATATGCTCCAAAGCCCTCAATTACTTTCTCACATCCACATATGTCCTAAACCAAAAGTCTAACTTGGCCCCACCAATTCTTTCTACCCGACGCCACCGAGTTCAAATGTCGTAGCCACTGCCACAAACCCTAGGCAAATCAGTTTCACTGATAGGGATCTCGGTCTCACCGAGATGGGATTGTAATCTCTCTGTGTATGTCCATTACCAAAATTGGTATCACCGAGTTTGAGCAATCGTACTACCGAGATTACAATGCAAACTCTCTGGTTAGCTTATTACCAAAATCAGTCCCACCGAGTTTGTGTAATCGGTCTCATCGAGTTTGCCTGACCAACTCTCTGGTTAGCTTATTACCAAAATCGGTCTCACCGAGTTTGTGTAATCGGTCTCACCGAGATTACGTTATGCCCTAAACCTAACCATATCGGTCCTACCGAGTTGCATGTCGGTCCCACCAAAAATCCTAACGGTCACTAGGTTTACTAAATCGGTCTGACCGAGTTTGTTGATTCGGTGCCACCGAGATTGGTAAATTGTGTGTAACGGTTAGATTTTGTGTGGAGGCTATATATACCCATCCACCTCCTCTTCATTCATGGAGAGAGCCATCAGAACAAACCTACACTTCCAGCATACATTTTCTGAGAGAGAACCACCTACTCATGTGTTGAGGCCAAGATATTCCATTCCTACCATATGAATCTTGATCTCTAGCCTTTCCCCAAGTTGCTTTCCACTCAAATCTTCTTTCCACAAAATCCAAATCCCGTGAGAGAGAGTTGAGTGTTGGGGAGACTATCATTTGAAGCACAAGAGCAAGGAGTTCATCATCAACACACCATTTGTTACTTCTTGGAGAGTGGTGTCTCCTAGATTGGCTAGGTGTCACTTGGGAGCCTCCGAGAAGATTGTGGACTTGAACCAAGGAGTTTGTAAGGGCAAGGAGATCGCCTACTTCGTGAGGACCTACCGCTAGTGAGGCAAGTCCTTCGTGGGCGACGGCCATGGCGGGATAGACAAGGTTGCTTCTTCGTGGACCCTTCTTGGGTGGAGCCCTCCGTGGACTCGCGCAACCGTTACCCTTCGTGGGTTGAAGTCTCCATCAACGTGGATGTACGATAGCACCACCTATCGGAACCACGACAAAAACATCCGTGTCTCCAATTGCATTTGAATCCTCCAAACCCTTCCCTTTACATTCTTGCAAGTTGCATGCTTTACTTTCCGCTGCTCATATACTCTTTGCATGCTTGCTTGTTATGTATTGTGAGTGTTAAACTTGTGCCTAAACTCCACTCCAACTTAAAGAAGTTAAAAACTGCAACTTTTGGTACTTAGTGTCTAATCACCCCCCCTCTAGACACCTCTTCTCGATGCTTTCAATTGGTATCAGAGCTTTGGTCTCCATTGCTTTGGTTTAAACACCATTGGAGGAAGATGGATGAGTCCACTATTGGGAGTCTTAGACATAGAGTGCCTATGCTTGATGGAGAGTACTTTCATTAGTGGAAAAATGAGATGCTTGTGATTTTCAATCAATATCATTTGAACAAGTACATTGCTAGCCCTTGTGCACCTCATGTTGATCCTATGCGTCCTACCCTTGATGAGTCAATTGACATGATTAGGAATCTTAGAACTGTTAATCTTATCACTAGAGGCTTGCCTAGAAACTTGATTAGAAACTTGCCTACTCTTGAGTGTGCCTACACTATATGGAAATTTCTTGAGGAACGCTTTCCAAATTATTCCTTGAAAAATCTAGATGAAATTCTCCATAAGTCTATTGCCTTGAGTAAGATGAATTGTAGTGATCCTATGTTTGGTGATTGTCTATTTGAGCTTACACACCCTATGCGTACCAAAGGAGATGTTCGAATTATTAGTCATATTATTTCCGAAGCTATAAAAATTCATAAGCAAGATCATTGTCAAACTCACTCTAACGAATCACCCTCTCTAGGATTTGATCCACCACATGACGATGTTGAACATGGATACTATGATGAGGATGATGATAGTGACTTTGATCTTGATGATGCAATGAGACACTCTGGTCTTATGGCAAACCTTCGTGTTTATATGGCAGGAGGAAAGGAATGGGTTCTTGATAGTGGATGTACCGATCACGTGACCGGAGATAAAGACATGTTTCATGAGCTTGCTGGAAACGACGGTCCTCGAAAGTATGTCACTTTCGGTGAAACCTCAAAGGGTAAGGTGGTTGGTCTCGGTAAGGTGGCCATATCACATGATAGCTCCAATCAAAATGTTATGCTCGTTGAATCTCTTGGCTACAACTTACTTTTAGTGTCTAGACTTGCTGATTTCGGTTTCAATGTCCTATTCACTGAAGTAGATTGCCAAGTGTTTCGTAGAGATAATCATAAAATGGTATTTGCCGGTGTTCGTAGAGGTGATCTATACATTGTTGATTTCACTAAAAAGGCTCAACCTAGAACTTGCTTTATTGCTAAATCCTCTAAAGGTTGGTTATGGCATAGACGATTAGGTCATGTTGGTATGCGAAACCTTGACAAGCTTATTAAGGGAAATCATACCCTTGGTGTTAACAATGTCATATTTGATAAGGATAGACTTTGTAGTGCTCGTCAGGCAGGTAAACAGGTTGGAGGAAGGCATCCTGTGAAGAACATCATGACCACAAGGAGGCCACTCGAGCTACTTCACATGGATCTTTTTGGTCCCAACGCTTACAAGAGTCTCGGTGGAAATTCTTTTAGTCTAGTTGTAGTTAATGTTTTTTCAAGATTTACGTGGGTGTTCTTTCTCGATGATAAATCGCAGGTCCAAAAGATCTTCAAAAACTTCTCTAAGAAGGCCCAAAATCAATTTGAAGTGAAGATCAAGAAGGTTCTCAGCGACAATGGAACGGAGTTCAAGAATGCAAATGTGGACACCTTTCTTGACGAAGAAGGGATTTCACACGTGTTCTTGGCTACGTACACACCTCAACAAAATGGAGTTGTTGAGAGGAAGAACCGGACGCTCATCGAAATGGCAAGAATGATGCTTGATGAGTACAAGACACCGAAGCACTTTTGGGCAGAAGCGGTTGAGACAGCTTGTCATGCAACAAATCGCTTGTATCCTCACAAGCTACTCGGCAAGACGGCATACGAGCTCCTTACCGGTAACAAACCCCAAGTTGGATACTTTCGAGTATTCGGCTCAAAGTGCTACATTCTTGATAAGCATCATCGTTCTAAATTTGCTCCTAAGTCTCATGAAGGTTTCCTACTTGGTTATGGCTCAAACTCTCACACATACCGTGTCTACAACAATTTCACCCGAAAGGTTGAAGAAACGGTAGATGTGAAGTTTGATGAATCTAACGGCTCGCAAGTAGAGCAATTGCCAATTGATGTAGGAGACAAAGACCCCTCGGAATCAATCCAATACTTGTCGATTGGTAAGATTTGCCCAACGGAGGTGAAGGAGAGTACCTTGTCCGTCCAAGTGGAAGCTTCTACCTCACGACAAGTTGAACCAACAGTTGATTCGGAAGCATCCACAAGTGGGACACACCAAGATGAAGAGAATGAGGAAGTACACCAAGAACATCAACAACCTCCTTCTCCACCACGACAAGAGAACGACAACACCAACAATGAAGAAGGCCAAGAAGAAACAACAAGATGAAGAAGATGTTCAACCAAGACCCAAGCAAAAGCTTTCACGAGTTCAAGCAAGAATTGCTAAAGACCATCTCGTCGAGCAAATCTACAACGATATCCAAACCGGGAGAATCACTCACTCTAAAACTCGTTTAGCTAACTTTTGTGAACACTATTCATTCATCTCTAGAATTGAACCTATGAAGGTTGAAGAAGCTTTGGAAGATCCGGATTGGATAAATGCCATGCATGAAGATCTACACAACTTTGAGAGAAACCAAGTGTGGACATTGGTTGAGAAGCCCGACGACAACCACAACATCATCGATACCAAATGGGTGTTTCGCAACAAACAAGATGAAGATGGACAAGTAGTTCGCAACAAAGCACGTCTCGTCGCCCAAGGCTACACACAAGTCGAAGGTATGGACTATGGTGAGACTTATGCTCCCGTTGCTAGACTTGAGTCCAGTCGCATCTTACTTTCCTATGCTAATTACCATGATATCACTTTGTACCAAATGGACATTAAAAGTGCTTTTCTAAATGGTGAAATAGAGGAGGAAGTTTATGTTAAACAACCTCCCGGCTTTATTAATCCTAAGAAACATGTTTACAAACTTCACAAAGCTCTTTATGGTCTTAAACAAGCTCCCAGAGCGTGGTATAAATGCTTGACCAAGTTCCTTATTGAAAAAGGCATTGAAATTGGAAAAATAGATTCTACTCTTTTTACTAAAAGGGTCAATGGAGAACTATTTGTGTGCCAAATCTATGTTGATGATATTATATTTGGTTCTACTAACCCTGATTTTAGTGAAAAGTTTGGGAAGCTAATGTCGGAGAAGTTTGAGATGTCTATGATGAGTGAACTCAAATTCTTTCTTGGTTCGCAAATAAAACAAACTAAAGAAGGTACCTTTGTATCTCAAACGAAGTACACCAAGGACTTATTCAAGAAGTTCAATATGCAAGAATGCAAAGGTATGACTACACCCATGCCTACTAGTGGAAATCTTGACTTGACCAAAGATGGTGAACCGGTTGATCAAAAGGTTTATCGCTCTATGATTGGTTCATTGTTATATCTATGTGCTTCACGTCCCGATATCAAGCTAAGTGTGTGCATGTGTGGACGATATCAAGCTGCTCCTAATAAATTCCATCTTAAGGCCGTGAAAAGGATAGTGAGATACTTAATCCATACACCAAATTTTGGCATTTGGTATCCTAAGAGGGCCTCTTTCGATCTTGTTGGCTACTCCGACTCGGACTATGCCGGTGACAAGGTTGATAGAAAGTCCACTTAGGGTACCTGTCAATTTCTTGGTAGATCTCTTGTATCTTGGTCTTCCAAGAAACAAAACTCGGTATCCTTATCCACCGCCGAAGTGGAATACATTGCCGCTGGTTCATGTTGTGCTCAATTACTTTGGATGACCCAAACCCTTAAAGATTATGGTATTTATGTGAAACATGTTCCATTACTTTGTGACAATGAAAGTGCTATCAAGATTGCTCACAATCCCGTGCAACACTCT
The DNA here is from genome assembly GCF_018294505.1 of Triticum aestivum. NCBI lineage: Eukaryota > Viridiplantae > Streptophyta > Magnoliopsida > Poales > Poaceae > Triticum > Triticum aestivum. The sequence continues at coordinate 19,553,738 of NC_057795.1, forward strand.
CGAACTAAGCATATTGAAGTTCGTCATCATTTCATTCGAGATCATGTTGCTAAAGGTGACATTAATCTTAAGCATATGTTCGCACCGAAAAACAATTAGCGGATATTTTCACTAAACCACTTGATGAGAAAGTGTGTTGCAGGTTAAGAGGTGAATTGAACATCATTGATGCTTCAAACTTGGAGTAGAAACTCCACTGGATACATGCAAGACATGAGCTTATGACTAATCCTTGATATTTCTCTTATGATGATAATCTTATGTCTTGGATATATTTGCACCTTGCATGTTATCTAACCCATGCAGGTACTTGGTTGAATCGAATTCCATGAGATTGTAACCCACTCATATCTTGAGAAATCTCTACGATGACCAAGTCTCTACACAATGGTGGATGAAGACAAGGAAGCACGAAACCATTCAAACATATCCTTTGACAAATTCTATGTTGAGTTTCATGAATGTCATTTTGGATACTCAAGTGCTCTTCCTTGCAAAAACTAACCCATGTAGGTAGATGAACTCAAATTCCAAGTGGTGCTCCCAACTCTTGATGAGCTACATCAACCTTGAGCAACCCACACAAGTTCAACGACATGATCAACACCACCACCCAAGGTATGTCATTCCATCTTAGAGAAGCTTTACTCCAAGTCATGAGTCAAAGAAACTTGACAAGATGTGAATACATCAAGATGCTTAAATGATAAATGGTAACCCCATTTTGAGCTTAAACGATGAGTATGACCTATGATCAAGTGATCTTGTCGCCGACCATCTCTAGATGAAGTTTACTTGTGTTCTTTTCTGTGCTCTTGCATTTGTCTCATGCATGTTTGTTTCCCCTTTCAAAAAATCTTCATCTAGATTTCTTTCTTTTCTATTCATTGCAAATCTTTCGGTTAATTCCTTGAAAATCCTTGTGAGATCTACCTTGTCTAGTGAGCTGAGGTGACAAATGTTTTCTCTATGATGAACTCAGTATCACCGGTTTGTTGTTTTCAGTCAAACCGAATCCTTTCGGTGCAACCGAAGCAAACCACTCGGTGTCACCGATTTCACTACAGGAAAAACATCTTGCCACTTGTTCCTGCTTTACTTTTGATCCAGCTCCACTCAATGAATCTTGTCCTCTACAAGCATCACACTTTTATCAGTGCTTTGTGCTGTGACTCAAGGACCAAACCCATTCACGACAAATTCCAGAAGGCCTTTCTTGGAAATTGATGTCAAAGGGGGAGAGAGAGATCACATCCAAGCTTATCACTTCCACAGGGGGAGAGAGAGATCTCCAGGGGGAGAGAATACTCGAGAAGAGATTAATCCTCAAGGATACCAGATGCTTGGTGTTCAAGAGGAGAGATGCCACATGTCTTCTTGAGGTGAAAGAAAGACATGTTCATATGTGCCTATTTGCATTATCTCTGATTTTGCATTTTGCTCTGATTTTCCGTTCCCTATCTTCTCCTAGTATGCCATGCTAGATTCAGGGGGAGCAAGACATCTAAGGGAAAGAAATTCCTTAAATTCATTGCACATCTTTACCTTTGGGGACATGTCTATGTGGTACTTAGTACTCACTCTCTACATGTCATCCCAGTCTTGGTATTCTTGTGGTTTCTTCTGTTTTCTCTGGCTAGTAGGTGTATCTGTGTTATCTAACCTTGTTTACGCAGGTTCATTCCATCCTAAGCCAACTCAAGACCACAAGGTAAGTATATGCATCACAATCATGTGTATGAGGAATTCTTGCGGATGTACATATTGTTTGCAAGAAGGACTCATGAGCATGAAGGCACATTTCCCACATACACATCTGTTGCTATCTTTTGCTCTGACGCATATGGCCAAGATACATGTAACACATTGCTTACTCTGTCATGTTCATGCATTCACATGCTCCTATATTCTATATTCACATGATTGCATACATGTAGGGGGAGCCTATGCACGTTACATGTCTTTCCAAAGCTTTACTTGCTATTCTCTATATCTTTATCTAAAGCTTTGATGTATGTTGTCATCAATTACCAAAAAGGGGGAGATTGAAAGCACAAGTGCTCCCTAAGTGGTTTAGGTAATTAATGTCAACATATCTCTTGTTGGACTAACTCTTTTACCTAGTATGTTTCAGACAAGTTCAACAATGGAGTGGCATGGACTAAAGGATGTGGAATCCCTTCTAGATGTTGAGGACAAAGGATTGCCTCAAGATCCAAGCTCAAGACTCCACATTTTCTATTTTAGTGATCCAAGATCACATTGAGTCTATCTGAAAAGCCAATACTATCAAGAGGGGATGAGGTGTTGTTTAATGGCTTGCTTGCTCAAAGTGCTTAGTGTTATGCTCCAAAGCCCTCAATTACTTTCTCACATCCACATATGTCCTAAACGAAAAGTCTAACTCGGCCCCACCGATTCTTTCTACCCAGTGCCACCGAGTTCAGATGTCATAGCCACTGCCACAAACCCTAGGCAAATCGGTTTCACCGATAGGGATCTCGGTCTCACCGAGATGGGATTGTAAACTCTCTATGTATGTCCATTACCAAAATCGGTCTCACCGAGTTTGAGCAATCGGTACTAGCGAGATTACAATGCAAACTCTCTGGTTAGCTTATTACCAAAATCGGTCCCATCGAGTTTGTGTAATTGATCTCATCGAGTTTGCCTGACCAACTCTCTAGTTAGCTTATTACCAATACCGGTCTCACCGAGTTTGTGTAATCAGTCTCACCGAGATTACATTATGCCCTAACCCTAACCATATCGGTCCTACCGAGTTGCATGTCGGTCCCACCAAAAATCCTAACGGTCACTAGGTTTACTAAATCGGTCTGACCGAGTTTGTTAATTCGGTCCCACAGAGATTGGTAAATTGTGTGTAACGGTTAGATTTTGTGTGGAGGCTATATACACCTCCTCTTCATTCGTGGAGACAGCCATCAGAACGAACCTACACTTCCAGCATACATTTTCTGAGAGAGAACCACCTACTCATGTGTTGAGGCCAAGATATTCCATTCCTACCATACGAATCTTGATCTGTAGCCTTCCCCAAGTTGCTTTCCACTCAAATCTTCTTTCCACCAAATCCAAATCCTATGAGAGAGAGTTGAGTGTTGGGGAGACTATCATTTGAAGCACAAGACCAAGGAGTTCATCATCAACACACCATTTGTTACTTCTTGGAGACTGGTGTCTCCTTGATTGGCTAGGTGTCACTTGGGAGCCTCCGACAAGATTGTGGAGTTGAACCAAGGAGTTTGTAAGGGCAAGGAGATCGCCTACTTCGTGAAGATCTACCGCTAGTGAGGCAAGTCCTTCGTGGGCGACGGCCATGGTGGGATAGACAAGGTTTCTTCTTCGTGGACCCTTCTTGGGTGGAGCCCTCCGTGGACTCGTTCAACCGTTACCCTTCGTGGATTGAAGTCTCCATCAACGTGGAATTACGATAGCACCACCTATCGAAAACACGACAAAAACATCCGTGTCTCCAATTGCGTTTGAATCCTCCAAACCCTTCCCTTTACATTCTTGCAAGTTGCATGCTTTACTTTCCGCTGCTCATATAATCTTTGCATGCTTTCTTGTTATGTATTGTGAGTGTTAAACTTGTGCCTAAACTCCACTCCAACTTAAAGAAGTTAAAAACTGCATCTTTTGGTACTTAGTGTCTAATCACCCCCCCTCTAGACACCTCTTCTCGATCCTTTCAAATACCTTGGAAGAACTGAATCCAGTGGTTGTCAGAAAACTCACCTGACAGGAGGACGTGCGGCATGAAGTCCACAGTCCTCGGATATGGGAGGAGGTACTCTGGAGGCCTTGAATAGTGCCTTCCATGCGCCTTTGTGCTTCATGCCATAGAGCTTTCGCAGCGTCTGGTGTTCGGTAGGGGAGAACTCCCATAGATTAAACACCCGCCTTTGGCACGGAAGAATTCGGCGAACGAGCATGACCTGGATCATGTTGACAAGCTTGATGTTCCTATCCTTCATATTCTTGATGCAGTTTTGGAGTCCGGTCAGCTCCGCGGGTTCGCCCCAGGCCAGGCTCTTCTTTTCCCAGGAGGTGAGCCGCATGGGGGCTCCGGATCAGAATTCGGGGGTTGCCGCCCAGTTGGTGTCGCGAGGCTCGGTGATGTAGAACCACCCCGATTGCCACCCTTTCACGGTCTCCCGAAGGAGCCATCAAGCCAAGTGACGTTAGGCATCTTACCCACCATGGCCCCTCCGCACTCCGCTTGTTGGCCGCTCACGATCTTCGGCTTCACGCAGAAGATTTGCAGCCACATGCCAAATTGAGGCTGGATGCGGAGGAAGGCCTCGCATACGACGATAAATGCCGAGATGTTGAGGAAGAAGTTTGGGGCTAGATCATGGAAATCTAGCCCGTAGTAGAACATGAGCCCGCAGACGAAGGGATGAAGCGGAAATCCCAATCCACGGACGAAGTGCGCGAGGAACATGACCCTCTTGTGGGGTCCCGGGGTTGGAATAACCTGCCCGTCGTCCGGTAGCCGGTGCGCTATGTCTGCAGCCAAGTATCCGGCCGCCCGAAGATTCGTGATGTGCTTCTCCATCACGGTGGAGGCCACTGATACATACCCAACGTATCTATAATTTTTGATTGCTCCATGCTACTTTATCTACTGTTTTGGACTATATTGGGCTTTATTTTCCACTTTTATATTATTTTTGGGACTAACCTATTAACCGAAGGCCCAGCCCAGAATTGCTGTTTTTTGCCTATTTCAGTGTTTCGAAGAAACGGAATATCAAACGGAGTCCAAACGGAATGAAACCTTCGGGAACATGATTTTCTCACCGAACATGATCCAGGAGACTTGGACCCTAGTCCAAGAAGCAGAAGAGTCAGTCACGAGGGTGCCCCCCCTAGGGCGCGCCCCCCTGCCTCGTGGCCCCCCTGTTTCTCCACCTACGTACTCCTTCCTCCTATATATACCTACGTATCCCCAAACGATCAGAGAGGTAGCCAAAAAACCTAATTCCATAGCCGCAACCTTCTGTATCCACGAGATCCCATCTTGGGGCCTGTTCCGGAGCTCCGCCGGAGGGGGCATCCACCATGGAGGGCTTCTACATCAACACCATAGCCCCTCTGATGAAGTGTGAGTAGTTTACTTCAGACCTTCGGGTCCATAGCTAGTAGCTAGATGGCTTCTTCTCTCTTTTTGGATATCAATTCAATGTTCTCCCCCTCTCTCGTGGAGATCTATTCGATGTAATCTTCTTTTTGCGGTGTGTTTGTTGAGACCGATGAATTGTGGGTTTATGATCCAGCTTATCTATGAATAATATTTGAATCTTCTCTGAATTCTTTTATGTATGATTGAGTTATCTTTGCAAGTCTCTTCGAATTATCCTTTTGGTTTAGCCAACTAGATTGGTAGTTCTTGCAATGGGAGAAGTGCTTAGCTTTGGGTTCAATCTTGCGGTGTCCTTTCCTAGTGACAGAAGGGGCAGCAAGGCACGTATTGTATTGTTGCCATCGAGGATAACAAGATGGTTTTTTTATCATATTGCATGAATTTATCCCTCTACATCATGTCATCTTGCTTAAGGCATTACTCTATTTTAACTTAATACTCTAGATGCATGCTGGATAGCGGTCGATGAGTGGAGTAATAGTAGTAGATGCAGAACCGTTTCGATCTACTTGTCTTGGACGTGATGCCTATATACATGATCATACCTAGATATACTCATAACTATGCTCAATTCTGTCAATTGCTCAACAGTAGTTTGTTCACCCACCGTAGAATACTTATGCTCTTGAGAGAAGCCACTAGTGAAACCTATGGCCCCCGGGTCTATTCTCATCATATCAATCTCCATCACTTTATTATTTGCTTTGTTTTTACTTTTCACTTTGCATCTCTATACCAAAAATACCAAAAATATTATTTATCATCTCTATCAGATCTCACCCTCCTAAGTGAACGTGAAGGGATTGACAACCCCTAATCGCGTTGGTTGTGAGTAGCTATCATTTTGTGTAGGTACGAGGGACTTGTGCGTGGTCTCCTACTGGATTGATACCTTGGTTCTCAAAAACTGAGGGAAATACTTACGCTACTTTGCTGCATCATCCTCTCCTCTTCGGGGAAATCCAACGCAGTGCTCAAGAGGTAGCAAGAAGAATTTCTGGCGCCATTGCCGGGGAGGCTCACGCGAGCAAGTCAACCATACCAAGTACCCATCACAATCCCTATCTCTCGCATTACATTATTTGCCATTTGCCTCTCGTTTTCCTCTCCCCCACTGCATCCTTGCTGTTTTATTTGCCCTCTCTTTTTCGTTCGCCTTCTTCCCATATGTATCTTTGTTTGTGTTTCCTTGTGCTGTGACACCCCAAAAATTTTAACCTTGTTTTATTAATTAAAATTTTGCCAGGAAACTTAAACTTTTGTTTTCTGGATTTTCTTTTGATTTTAGAACCTTTCTGTTCTTTATTTTTATGGAGTTTTTACCCCAAGTAAAAGCTTCCCAATTTTATTTTTTTGGACTTGTTTACCCTCTCAAGAAAAACACTTCTATTATCAGTGGATTTATTTGCATATAAATTTTGCTCTCTAAGCTTTATTCCTTAAAATGGTTTTTCATTAGTTTTGAAGCCCTTTTTGAACTACAACCATTGGATAAATTTATTTAAAATTCCAACCAAAATTATGGGATGTTAATAGGAGTATATTATTCAACTTTATGTAAAAACCCAGTTTTGTTCTTTGAGAAGTTTGCGTGAATCAACCTCATTTTAATTCTGGTCCATCTTGATGATTTGTACTGCAAACACATTTTTACTTGCTCCTTTACCCATGATGCTATTTCCTGCTTATAGACCACCCTTCAAAACCCTTAAGTCCAAGAGCATGAACCCATTGGAATAATTTTGGTCCATGAAATGACAGCCTTTAGGTTCTGTCCAGAATTGGTTTTCTCAAATATTTGCACTAACAAGTTTCTTCTCTTGGCAAACTAACCTGGCCACCATCACCTACACCTAAAGAGACCCCAATCTGGAGATTTTGACCACTCCAAGAACTGCCTAGATGCCTTTAGCATTTTGCCAAACACCTTGTGTGCATGGCTAGTTTTGGTATCGTTTTTTGTTAGCATTACAAGCTTGGTCTTCTGGCCTAACCCCCTTGTCCATCAACTTCCTTGCAAACCCTAGCCTAGTCCTGTTAATTGCCAGCCTCACCCAAGCCATGTGGCATGCATTGGCATTTCGCCGAGCACCTGGTGCGCGTGCTCTGGGCGCGCCCAGAGCGCACGTTTTGCATGCGCGCACACAACCGAGCCGCCGCGTTCGCTCGCCCGTGCCCCTGGCCTTTGCTCGCCTGCAGAGCCACCCCCGGCCTCAGCCACTCACCAGAACGCGCCAGCTCTCCCCTGGGGCCGCACAGCACCGTCGTCAGGTCGGCAACGGCGGCTAGCGGCCGGCCATAGTGCGCCTCTGCCACGGACGGCGCCGCCCGAGCCACAACTCCTCGCCATCTGGCCTCGTGAGCAGGCCGCCCTTATCTCCGAGCCGTCCGCTAGCGCCGACCCTGCTCCGGCCATCGCCACGTCGCTCTGCCGCAACAGAAGCGGTCACCGGCGATCTTATCCCCGGCAAAGGCGGAACCGACCCTCCCCGGCTATATATAGCCCCAGGCCTCGCTTGGGTCCCCTCAGGCAGCCTCGTACCACCCCTCTAGAGCCCCCCGTAGCCAGCAAGCGACGAATGACGGCCGTCTTCCTCGTCCCCGACAGGTTCGGCCACCGCCACACTCCGGTGAAATCCGGCCAAGACCGAGGCCCCAGACCCCTCCCGTGCTTCCATCCTACTCCCCTTAACCGTGCGGAGCCACCCACCTTCTCAGTGTCGATCGGGAAGCACCATAGCCCGAATCCCCGAACCTCCCGAAGCTGCCGTCGGCCACAAAGCTCGCCGCCGGCGACTCCCTTCATCCCCGCCACCCTCTAGACCACCGGGAGGACCGCCCTAGAGTGGCAGATCCATCCCCGTGCTCAGATCCCCGAGGGATGCCTCCGTTCGCCGGCGAGCCTCACCGGAGCTCCGCCTCTGTTCGGTCGGAGGAGACGGCGCGCGCGTGGACTAGTCAAACCTGACCAGTGGGCCCGCGGGACCCACTGTCAGTGACCCACGCGTGGTCCATGCTGGATAATTGGAGACGTAAACTCGGAATACGCCTTCGACGTGGTCAGTTTTCGAAACATTTTTCCTTTTTCTGTTTTATTTTAAAAACAGATTTTGACCAAAACTTTGACTGACCATAACTTTTTAAATATAATTCCAAATAAGTTGATTCTTTTTCCTACCTCTCTCAAATATTGTCTAATTTATTTTCAGATTTATTTGAAAAAAATTCAGACAACTTTTTGGTACGGTTTTTGAAACTATGTATTGATTCAAAAATATTTTAAATAGGATTTTTGGAGAGAGGAGAAAGCTTTCAAAAGTTTTGTAGTGCACCCTGCATTCCCCACAACTTGAAGGCAAGCATTCTGAACTCAGGCATAATTTTGTGTGTGTTGTCTGACACAGTTACAATACCACCTCGACACGGAGTGTCCGTTATTTTATGTGATGATATGTTCAAACTCATGAGTGCATATTAATGATATCATGCATATTGGAGATTTCCTTGCTGTTGGAAATGGTCATGCTTGTGACAGTAATCATCCTCGTATGCTTTTCATGCCTGCCGGAAGGAAGCCGGGAAAGTCTCTGTCTTGGGTAGACCTGAGCTTGTCCCTAGTTCCTTGTCGAGAGGAGTGTGTCCGGTATGGCATGTTAGGGTATGATGAGTGATGATTCTGTCTATTGGATGAAATATATATTCGTTATGCTAATCATGCAGGGAATACTTAAACCTCTTGAGTCGACCATAGATCGAGTCTTGTTCCGGTAACCCCCACACTTGTTTCGTACTACCACTTGTTCCTGCCATAGGTAGGGTACGGTTCAGTAAGTTGTCAACCCCTTTCTAGCACACACCGTACAGAGAGGCCATGGTGGAAGATACCGGTTGTAGCTGGTAGGCAGGCCACCTGGTCCGGGGGCATGGGTGTTTCCGGTTGGGACCAAGAGGGGAGGCCACCCCTTAGAGCGTGCGATATAAATTTGATCCCATGCTATTCGAGGTTGTAGCCTCCCCACTTAGAGTTTTGCTTGACATGTGTCGTGGGTGATTCCAGACACCGGTAAGTTAAGCTGGTGTGTGCAAGTCAGGTGTGTTTTCAATTAAAAGACCGTAGACGGAATAAGTCCCGATGGACTAAAGGAATCCGTTACTCATGGGTAAAGAGTACACCCTCTGCAGTGATTAAACATCTATTCGAATAGCCGTGTCCATGGTTAAGGACTATAGTCTGGGTTGGGTCAAGTGTTGGTCTTAGTGTCGGTCTTCGGAGGAGAAACTACTAAACCAGAATATGGATCATGACGTGTGACTTATGATGATTATGATTATTATTATTATGGACTAACCCCTTTTTATTATTTGAAGTATTGAGTATCGCTGGGACGGTTTTACCTCCTGGATATTCACTGTGATTGTTTTCTTATAAGCCCTTTATGTGGTGTCGCTCAGACGCCCAACTGTGGCATGCTGTTATTTATTTACTTTATAAGCCCTTTATGTGGTGTCGCTTAGACGCCCGACTGTGGCATGCTGTTATTTATTTACTTTATAAGCCCTTTATGTGGTGTCACTCAGATGGTCGACTGAGGCAGGCTCGTTATTTACTATCCTTTCGAGGCGTCGTTTCAGACACCCGACCCGTGCATTTTATTACTACTCTGTTATTACATATTCATGTTGCATATAGATAACCTGCTTTCATGCATCAGGGATTCCATTTTATGACTGACGTTCTGATCATAAAATATTTTTGAGCATCATTGGTTATATTATACCTGTGTTCATAATGTTTGCGAGTACATTCAAAAGTACTCACTGGCTTGTCCCTGGCTATTGGCTTGGCCAGATTTTTTGCATGGAGAGGAGTGTTGCGATGACAGCCACGGAACCTAAGAAACGGTGATAGCAGCCCCGCGAAGATAGGAGTTAACCTAGTCAGCTGTTCCTGTGGGAAATGGAGTCCCATAGACACTGATGTACCACAAACCGCTTCCGCCATCAACCACTAGCAACCTTATGTTGTAATCATAGGCCAGAATGGTCTTGTACTACATATTATGTATTTTTGCTTGGAGTTGTTGTATCAAGTTGGTGCCTCATCAGCTAACAGTAATCCTGGGGCTGGTGAGCACAAAGGCCATTTTCTGGGAAATTAATACCCAGAAAATTGGTCGTGACAAACTTGGTATCAGAGCCAGGCTGACCATTGGCTAATCCTATCTTAGCTAGGTCAAAAACCTAGGTTGACCAACCCACCAGACCTTAACCTAACCCCAGCCAAGGCTTCTCGTGCAAGATAGCCACCCAGTGACCCCGACACCTTTTTGGCAGTCGGTGCCCAACCTAGCAGCCTAGCCTGTCGATCACGCGCTAGTGACCGACACCTAAATTGTCTCATTCGCAAGCGTGCGAAGGAAGACTCCATCCCCTTTTTCTATAAAATGGGCATGCTAGCCTCAACACAACACAGCACAAACTCCTTCCTCAAACCGAGATATAATGCCTGGCCCCGTCTTACACAATGAGACCACGGCAAACAACCTTGGAGGTTTTGTGACCGTGCTCGCAAACCTCACCCGCCGTGCCTTTGCATTAGAAGAGCCTCCAGAATATGTTGTGTACCAAGGACCCATGAGCGGTAAAAGCCGTCAATTCTGGGCCACTGTGCACATCTACGGTAGGGGTCTATCGCCAGAACGCCCCTACAGGTTCACCGGAAGGACAACTTCCTTTGAGCCACAAGCCATCCAACTAGCTGCTCGAGAGGCTATAGTTCAACTCCGGCACTTGTCGCCCAGAGTTAACTGTCGCTCGTTCTACTACTACCCCAGCCGTGACGGGTATGGCAGACCACCCCAGGTTGCCAACGGAGATCACGAGACAGATCCTGCATTATTGCATCTGGTGCGCTATGTAAGTGCACTAGAGGAACTGTTCGATTAGATCACTCTAGATCTGATCGCAGCTCGAGGAGAGCTGGTTCACCGAGCCCCGGCTAGAGAAGAGGATGAGCCCAACACCGACAATCCAGTCGTGCTGTTTGGACAACCAATCGAGTCCCTGAGGTCTGCCCCAGCCATCAACCAAGGTGCTTTGATGACCCCAGAAGTGCTTCGTCACCTTTTGGGAACACGCTCCAATGGGATTGTGGCCAACAATCCCCACGATGGTCATCATCGCTACCCCGACCCTGCAGCCCCTCAACCCCCTCTAGCCAATCCTGACAATGAGACCCGAGGAGAAGCCTCGACTTCCACAAGGCACGCCCGCTTGGATATAAACGAGGTAGACTAAGTCACTCGAGTAGTACCGAGTCTTAGTATACCCCACACCCTGTAATTATGTGGTCATGTATCACCATGTTGAAATGTTCTCTGTTTGTGCGTCTCTACTTTTAAATTGTAGCAGTGCATAAGTGCATTGGTGTACGGCTGCAATTTTTAATTCTAGGCGTAGCTACCAAAAACCAACCCCGACGACTCCCACAGTAACACGTCACTTTTGTGAGATATGTGTATTTGTGGCTTTGACCCCGACCCCATGAGAGCAGAACCGACAAACTAGTGCCCTTCACCACGGTAAATAACTCAGCCCCAAAGCTATACAAAAGGCCACCCCATGATCTTACCAAGCACCCCTCACCTTGAGCATCACTCGCACAACTATTTCCATTGCCATGCCGAGCCCTAGTATTTATCTGAGAACTCCAGACGCAACTCCAGGCAGCTTTGTTAAAATTTTGTGGGACTTTACCTGCAGTACCATGAGTGCCACCCATCCACCCCAGTATGAGTTGCTCAAATCGAGGATCACCCCTTCCACCTCGAAATATTGGGCAGTGGTGCACGTCCCTCCCGCAAACCCAAACCAAGACCCCACGGAAGCTTCCTTCATGGGGAAATCTATGCCGACTCCGCACATGGCCATAGAAGCTGCTGCATATGAGGCGCTTACTCATCTTCGATTTGCGGTCCCCTATGCCAGCGAACAGGGATATTATTATTTCCCGAGTCGTGCAGCACCCGGAGAAGTAGCATCTTTTCCCGATGGACGAATCGAGAGAGACCCAGTACTGGCCAATCTTGCCCAGTATGTCATCGCTCAAGAGCATTTGACCTAGCGAGTAATGGGTTATCTTCAGAGCCTCGTTGATTTGAATCCTCAGATCGCCATCGGCAGACCACTGAGGCCCAACCAGGAGAGGCACATTCATCGACTGGTCAATCTACTTCCCCCGATAGAAGAAGAGTGTGTCCCGATTCCAGAGACTTTTTCTCAGGACCCTGTCCATTTACCACTATCGTTGTAGATGTCATTGCTGTGTTTATGGTCCCTGCATTTATTTATGTGTTGCAACTCGTGTGTGGTATCCTAAATTTGTGCGATGAATTAAATCATTAGTTTCAATCAATGTGAGTGATTTTACTACGGTAAAATTATATTGGCTGTTTTCACTCTCACTAAATCTTGAAGTGAGAATTTTCTCGGAGTTGTTGCAACATACATTTCTTCACGACATAGATTTTTATTTCGTACAGCACCATAACAACAGTCTCACGACCCCAACCATGCGATCTGGTGCAAATCCACGTGCATTTTTGCACCAAGCTAAACACCTCCCTAACACCCCACAGTCTTAGAGGGAGAGATTTGTGAGTAATTACTTGGATATAAGTTACCCCGGCACCCTGACAACAGTTAGCACCTGACACTACACCTAATCATCGTGATCACTGCCACCGCGGAGAGCCAACACTCGAGCGGCCGCATCACGACGATCATTGAGGATCATCACACACAGGAGCACGGAGAACCCCAGCAATGCCGCCAACCTCCGCACATCAGGATCACATACCAGTCCGGCATCACCTCCGCCATTAGAGCCTCATCCCGAGCTCCTACAGATAGAAATGAAGGAGAAGGGAGGACAAGGAGAAGCAAGGTCAGGTGGAGGAATAAGAAGGAGCACCGCGGTCATTTTATAGCTCGAGATCGGTGTACGGTGGGCGAAGTCCACCAACGCCGCTCATCGCTACGCCGGTGTTCAGAGGCGAATCCGCGAGCAGTGCCGACAGTGCACTGGCCCGCGAGGTGAGTGCACGCTGCGCCGGCAGCTAGAACGCCGCGCACTACCGCAGTACGGCCTAGATGCCCTACGAGCTAGATGTCACCGGTGGAGAAAGCACGGGAAAGCGCGCGGGAGAGAGGAAGAAGAGAGAGCCAGAGGAAGAAGAGACTGACAGTGGGCCCCGGGTCCACCTGTCAGCCAGAGGGAGCACTGTGCTCTTGGGTACGACCAGCATATTTTAGTAGTTTAGATTTTTAATTAAAATTTTACCGTGTCTAACAGTAGCTTTTACCGTAAATTTTTTCCATGCAACGCCAGTATGCCACACTGTAGTTTCACACCACTTATTGCCCACTCACTGTAGCCGCATCTTACCGCTTAAGTGAAGTGATTATTTTGATATGGTAAAAATAATATTTTCAAAAAAACAAGCCTTAGCAAATCTCGAGGACGAGATTTTTCTTAAGGGGGGTAGTGTTGTGACACCCCAAAAAAGTTAACCTTGTTTTATTAATTAAAATTTTGCCAGGAAACTTAAACTTTTGTTTTCCGGATTTTCTTTTGATTTCAGAACCTTTCTGTTCTTTATTTTTATGGAGTTTTTACCCCAAGTGAAAGCTTCCCAATTTTATTTTTTGGACTTGTTTACCCTCTCAAGAAAAACACTTCTATTATCAGTGGATTTATTTGCATAATTTTTTTGCTCTCTGAGCTTTATTCCTTAAAATGGTTTTTCATTAGTTTTGAAGCCCTTTTTGAACTACAACCATTGGATAAATTTATTTAAAATTCCAACCAAAATTATGGGATGTTAATAGGAGTATATTATTCAACTTTATGCAAAAACCCAGTTTTGTTCTTTGAGAAATTTGAGTGAATCAAACTCATTTTCATTCTGGTCCATCTTGATGATTTGTACTCCAAACACATTTTTACTTGCTCCATTACCCATGATTATATTTCCTGCTTATAGACCACCCTGCAAAACCCTTAAGTCCAAGAGCATGAACCCATTGGAATAATTTTGGTCCATGAAATGACAGCCTTTAGGTTTTGTCCAGAATTGGTTTTCTCAAATATTTGCACTAACAAGTTTCTTCTCTTGGCATACTAACCTGGCCTCCATCACCTACACCTAAAGAGACCCCAATCTGGAGATTTTGACCACTCCAAGAACTGCCTAGATGCCTTTAGCATTTCGCCAAACACCTTGTGTGCATGGCTAGTTTTGGCATGGTTTTTTGTTAGCATTACAAGCTTGGTCTTTTGGCCTAACCCCCTTGTCCATCAACTTCCTTGCAAACCCTAGCCTAGTCCTGTTAATTTCAAGCCTCACCCAAGCCATGTGGCATGCATTGGCATTTCGCCGAGCACCTGGTGCGCGTGCTCTGGGCGCGCCCAGAGTGCACGTTTTGCTCGCGCGCGCCCAACCGAGCCGCCGCGTTCGCTCGCCTGTGCCCCTGGCCTTTGCTCGCCTGCAGAGCCACCCCTGGCCTCAGCCACTCACCAGAACGCGCCAGCTCTCCCCTGGGGCCGCATAGCACCACCGTCAGGTCGGAAACAACAGCTAGCGGCCGGCCACAGTGCGCCTCTGCCATGGACGGCGCCGCCCGACCCACAACTCCTCGCCATCTGGCCTCGTGAGCAGGTCGCCCTTATCTCCGAGCCGTCCGCTAGCGCCGACCCTGCTCCGGCCATTGCCACGTCGCTCTGCCGCAACAGAAGCGGTCGGCCGGTGATCTTATCCCCGGCGAAGGTGGAACCGACCCTCCCCGGCTATATATAGCCCCAAGCCTGGCTCGAGTCCCCTCAGGCAGCCTCGTACCACCCCTCTAGAGCGCCCCGTAGCTAGCAAGCGGCGAATGACGGCCGTCTTCCTCCTCCCCGACAGGTTCGGCCACCGCCACACTCCGGTGAAATCTGGCCAAGACCGAGGCCCCAGACCCCTCCCGTGCTTCCATCCTACTCCCCTCAACCGTGCGGAGCCGCCCACCTTCTCAGCGTCGATCGGGAAGCACCATAGCCCGAACCCCCAAACCTCCCGAAGCTGTCGTCCCCCGCAAAGCTCGCCGCCGGCGACTCCTTCATCCCCGCCACCCTCTCGACCACCGGGAGGACCGCCCTGGAGTGGCGGATCCATCCCCATGCTCAGATCCCCAAGGGATGCCTCCGTTCGCCGGCGAGCCTCGCTAGAGCTCCGCCTCTGTTCAGTCGGAGGAGACGGCGCGCGCGTGGACTAGTCAAACCTGACCAGTGGGCCCACGGGACCCACTGTCAGTGACCCACGCATGGTCCACGCTGGATAAGTGGAGACGTAAACTTGGAATACGCCTTCGACGTTGTCAGTTTTTGAAACATTTTTCCTTTTTTCTGTTTTATTTTAAAAACAGATTTTGACCAAAACTTTGACTGACCATAACTTTTTAAATATAACTCCAAATAAGTTGATTCTTTTTCCTACCTCTCTCAAATATTGTCTAGTTTATTTTCAGATTTATTTGAAAAAAATTCAGACAACTTTTTGGTACTGTTTTTGAAACTATGTATTGATTTAAAAATATTTTAAATAGGATTTTTGGACAGAGGAGAAAGCTTTCAAAAGTTTTGTAGTGCACCCTGCCTTCCCCACAACTTGAAGGCAAGCATTCTGAACTCAGGCATAATTTTGTGTATGTTGTCTGACACGGTTACAATACCACCTCGACACGAAGTGTCCGTTATTTTATGTGATGATATGTTCAAACTCATGAGTGCATATTAATGATCTCATGCATATTGGAGATTTCCTTACTGTTGGAAATGGTCATGCTTGTGACAGTAATCATCCTCGTATGCTTTTCGTGCCTGCCGAAAGGAAGCCGGGAAAGTCTCTGTCTTGGGTAGACCTGAGCTTGTCCCTAGTTCCTCGTCGAGACGAGTGTGTCCGGTATGGCATGTTAGGGTATGATGAGTGGTGATTCTGTCTATTGGATGAAATATATATTCGTTATGCTAATCATGCAGGGAATACTTAAACCTCCTGAGTCGACCATAGATCGAGTCTTGTTCTGGTAACCCTCACACTTGTTTCGTACTACCACTTGTCCCTGCCATAGGTAGGGTACGGTTCAGTAAGTTGTCCACCCCTTTCTAGCACACACCGTACAGAGAGGCCATGGTGGAAGATACCGATTGTAGCTGGTAGGCAGGCCACCTGGTCCGGGGGCATGGGTGTTTCCGGTTGGGACCGAGAGGGGAGGCCACCCCTTAGAGCGTGCGATATAAATTTGATCCCATGCTATTCGAGGTTGTAGCCTCCCCACTTAGAGTTTTGCTTGACACGTGTCGTGGGTGATTCCAGACACCGGTAAGTTAAGCTGGTGTGTGCAAGTCAGGTGTGTTTTCAATTAAAAGACCGTAGACGGAATTAGTCCTGATGGACTAAAGGAATCCGTTACTCGTGGGTAAAGAGTACACCCTCTGCAGAGATTAAACATCTATTCAAATAGCCGTGTCCATGGTTAAGGACTACAGTCTGGGTTGGGTCAAGTGTCGGTCTTCGGAGGAGAAACTACTAAACCAGAATATGGATCATGACGTGTGACTTATGATGATTATGATTATTATTATTATGGACTAACCCCTTTATATTTTTTGAAGTATTGAGTATCCCTCGGACGGTTTTACCTCCTGGATATTCATTGTGATTGTTTTCTTATAAGCCCTTTATGTGGTGTCGCTCAGACGCCTGACTGTGGCATGCTGTTATTTATTTACTTTATAAGCCCTTTATGTGGTGTCGCTCAGACGCTCGACTATGGCATGCTGTTATTTATTTACTTTATAAGCCCTTTATGTGGTGTCGCTCAGACGCCCGACTGAGGCACGCTCGTTATTTACTATCCTTTCGAGGCATCGCTTCAGACACCCGACCGGTGCATTTTATTACTACTCTGTTATTACATATTCATGTTGCATATAGATAACCTACTTGCATGCATCAGGGATTCCATTTTATGACTGACGTTCTGATCATAAAATATTTTTGAGCATCATTGGTTATATTATACCTATGTTCATAATGTTTGCGGGTACATTCAAAAGTACTCACTGGCTTGTCCCTGGCTATTGGCTTGTCCAGATTTCTTCCATGGAGAGGAGCGTTGCGATGACAGCTCCGGAACCTAAGCAACGGTGATAGCAGCCCCGCGAAGATAAGAGTTAACCTGGTCAGCTGTTCCTAGGGGAAATGGAGTCCCATAGACGCTGATGTACCACAAACCGCTTCCACCATCAACCACTAGCAACCTTATGTTGTACTCATAGGCCAAAATGGTCTTGTACTACATATTATGTATTTTTGCTTGGAGTTTCTATATCAAGTTGGTGCCTCATCAGTTAACAGTAATCCTGGGGCTGGTGAGCACAAAGGCCATTTTCTGGGAAATTAATACCCGGAAAACCTGTCGTGACATGTGCCTTCTATATGCTTGCATCTTTGCTTGCTAAAAATCTATTGATATGGATCCACTTAAAGTTTTCTACTTGGATCATCTTCGATCCTTATGCGCTCATGCTGAAACCCCAGCTAGCCTAGTTGATGGGAAATCTTTAGATGAGCATGCTCATTTTGTGCGTCATCGTTTATCTAAAAAAGGGAGACTCTTACGGTATCATATAAATAGTTTGCTATGCTATGCTTGGAATCTTTGTGAAATGTGTGATTTTACTTGTTTCTCTAAGAACCCTTAAAAACACCTTCCCTACCTATGTGAGTTCAATGATAATGAAATCTTATCTTCTTATGCAAAGGGTGTTTATAGTTACTATGATATCGAACAAATTGAAGAATTTGTTGTTTTTAAGGGTGCTCATGAAGTTGCTTCTTTGATTGAAAAGTATGATTTTACTCCCAACAAATCTGAAAATTCCGTCATACTTAAATATTGCAATGAAAACCTTGCTCATAATGTCTATGTCCAAGAATTTATTGAAAGAATGACCGTTGCTTTGGAAGAAAATAATGATATGCATGAATCTATAGATAATGATGATTCCGATGATTTTATTGAAATATCCCTTGATGAATACGATGCTTGCTATTCTTGTGGTCATGAAGCCAATATTTATGAAGACGAATTTGCTATAGTTCCTTATGTTAAAAATGAGATCGTTGCTATTGCACCCATGCTTGATAGCTCCCTCAACGAAAAGCATGACTTAAATGATTTTACTATAAATTCTCTTGATGTCAATTGTGCTAATAATATGCAAAACCCTAAGCTTGGGGATGCTAGTTTTGCTATGTCTACTACTTGTTGCGATGATCATGATTGGGATGATTCTTCTTATGATCTTGAAAATTTATTTAATCCCCATGATGAATATGAGATTGATAATATTGTTTGCAATAATATTGAAAGTGGGTTTGGAAGAGTGTCAACTCTAGATCCCACATGTTTGGAGAATATTCAATCTTATGAAATTTTTGATAAAAGTGGGTTTGGAGAGGTCATGACTTTAGTTAATGTTAATCCCACTATTTCGGAAGAGTGTCAACTTTGCATGCGTGTGGATCGTGTTGAAAATATTTTATGTGATAGCTATTTTGGTGAATTTGCTTATGATCCGACATGTAATTATCATGAGAGAGGAAAATATGGTCGTAGAAATTTTCATGATAATAAATTACCTCTCGTTATGTTGAGATTGCTATTGTTTCTTTCCGCCTCCTTGCATATGCTAGTTTTTGCTTGCCTTGATAATTTGTTTTCCTATAAGATGCCTATGCATAGGAAGTATGTTAGACTTAGATATGTTTATCACGTGTTTTATGATGCTCTCTTTGTGCTTCAATTCTTGTCTTTCTTGTGAGCATCATTGAAATATCTATGCCTAGCTAGGGGCGTTAAACGATAGCGCTTGTTGGGAGGCAACCCAATTTTATTTTTTATTTTTTGTTTTTGCTGCTGTTTAGGAATAAATAATCCATCTAGCCTCTGGTTAGATGTGGTTTTATGTTTTAATTAGTGTTTGTGCCAAGTAGAACCTATAGGATAACCTATGATGATAGTTGATTTGATTCTGCTAAAAAACAGAAACTTTGCACGCACGAATATAATTTTATGAAATCACAGGAACGTGATTTTGCGTTGATTCTTTTTGCTGCTGTTCAATAGGAAACGTTTACAGGACTTCCTATTTTGGTAGAATTTTTAGAGTTCCAGAAGTTTGCGTTAGTTACAGATTGCTACAGACTGTTCTGTTTTTGACAGATTCTGTTTTGCGTGCGTTGTTTGCTTATTTTGATGAATCTATGGCTAGTAAAATAGTTTATAATCCATAGAGAAGTTGGAATACAGTAGGTTTAACACCAATATAAATAAATAATGAGTTCATTATGGTACCTTGAAGTAGTCTTTTGTTTTCTTTCTCTGACGGAGCTCACGAGATTTCTATTGAGTTTTGTGTTGTGAAGTTTTCAAGTTTTGGGTGAATTCTTTTGATGGATTATGGAACAGGGAGTGGCAAGAGCTTAAGCTTGGGGATGCCCATGGCACCCCCAAGATAATCCAAGGACACCAAAAAGTCAAAGCTTGGGGATGCCCCGGAAGGCATCCCCTCTTTCGTCTACTTCCATCGGTAATTTACTTGGAGCTATATTTTTATTCACCACATGATATGTGTTTTGCTTGGAGCGTCTTGTATTATTTGCGTCTTTGCTTGTTAGTTTACCACAATCATCCGTGCTGTGCACACATTTTGAGAGATCCATACATGAATTGGAATTTGCTAGAATACTCTATGTGCTTCACTTATATCTTTTGAGCTTGATAGTTTTGCTCAGAGTGCTTCACTTATATCTTTTGAGCATGATAATTTTTGATCTAGTGCTTCACTTAGATCTTTTAGAGCACGGTGGTGGATTTGTTTTAAAGAAACTATTGATCTCTCATGTTTCACTTATATTATTTTGAGAGTCATTAATAGCATTGTAATTTGCTTAATATTAATATACTTGGTGTTCAAGATATGTGAAACTTTCTTTTGAGTGAATTGAATACTAAGATAAGTTTGATGCTTGATAATTGTTTTGAGATATGGAGGTGATAATACCAAAGTCGTGCTAGTTGAGTAATTGTGAATTTGAGAAATGCTTGTGTTGAAGTTTGCAAGTCCCATAGCATGCACGTATGGTTAAAGTTGTGTAACAAATTTGAAAAATGAAGTGTACCTGGCTTGTGCATCTTTATGAGTGGCGGTCGGGGACGAGCGATGGTCTTTTCCTACCAATCTATCCCCCTAGGAGCATGCGCGTAGTACTTGATTTTTGATGACTTCTAACTTTTTCCAATAAGTATATGAGTTCTTTTGACTAATGTTGAGTCCATGGATTATACACACTCTCACCTTTCCGCCTTTGCTAGCCTCTTCGGTACCGTGCATTGCCCTTTCTCACCTTGAGAGTTGGTGCAAACTTCGTCGATGCATCCAAACCCCATGATACGATACGCTCTATCACACATAAACCTCCTTATATCTTCCTCAAAACAACCACCATACCTACCTATCATGGCATTTCCATAGCCATTCCGAGATATATTGCCATGCAACTTCCATCATCATCATCATGACATACATTACTTTTGTCATATTGCCATTGCATGATCATGTAGTTGACATCGTATGTGTGGCAAAGCCACTATGCATTATTTTTCATACATGTCACTCTTGATTCATTGCACCATCCCGGTACACCGCCGGAGGCATTCATATAGAGTTATATCTTGTTCTAAGTTTCGAGTTGTAATCCTTATGTTGTAATGAATAGAAGTGTGATGATCATCATTATTAGAGCATTGCCCAAATAAAAAAAATAGAAAGGCCAAAAGAAAAAAAGAAAGGCCCAAAAAAATAAAATAAAAAGGTAAATGCTACTATCTCTTTTTCCACACTTGTGCTTCAAAGTAGCACCTTGTTCTTCATGTAGTGAGTCTCATATATTGTGCTTCAAACTAGCACCTTGTTCTTCATGTAGTGAGTCTCATAAGTTGTCTTTTTATACTAGTGGGAATTTTTCATTATAGAACTTGGCTTGTATATTCCTACGATGGGCTTCCTCAAATGCCCTAGGTCTTCATGAGCAAGCAAGTTGGATGCACACCCACTAGTTTTCTTTTGTTGAGCATTCATAGCTCTAGTGCATCCATTGCATGGCAATCCCTACTCCTCATGTTGACATCAATTAATGGGCATCTCCATACCCCGTTGATTATCCTCGTCAATGTGAGACTTTCTCCTTTTTGTCTTCTCCACACAATCCCCATCATCATATTCTATTCCACCCATAGTGCTATATCCATGGCTCACGCTCATGTATTGCGTGAAGGTTGAAAAAGTTTGAGATTATTTAAGTATGAAACAATTGCTTGGCTTGTCATTGGGGGTATAGATGTTGGGAACATCTTTGTGTGACGAAAATGAAGCATAGCCTAACTATATGATTTTGTAGGGATGAACTTTCTTTTGCCATGCTATTTTGAGAAGACATGATTGCTTTGATTAGTATGCTTGAAGTATTATTATTTTTTATGTCAATATGAAATTTTGTCTTGAATCTTTCAGATCTGAATATTCAAGCCACAATTAAGAAGATTTACATTGAAATTATGCCAAAGTATCACTCCGCATCAAAAATTCCTTTTTATCATTTACCTACTCGAGGACGAGCAGGAATTAAGCTTGCGGATGCCTGATACATCTCCAAGGTATCTATAATTTTTGATTGCTCCATGCTACTTTATCTACTGTTTTGGACTATATTGGGCTTTATTTTCCACTTTTATATCATTTTTGGGACTAACCTATTAACCGGAGGCCAAACCCAGAATTGCTGTTTTTTGCCTATTTCAGTGTTTCGAAGAAACGGAATATCAAACGGAGTCCAAACGGAATGAAACCTTTGGGAATGTGATTTTCTCACCGAAAGTGATCCAGGAGACTTGGACCCTACTACAAGAAGCAGAAGGGTCGGTCACGAGGGTGGGGGCGCCCCCCCCCACCTAGGGCGCGCCTCCCTGCCTCGTGGCCCCCTTGTTGCTCCATCGACGTACTCCTTCCTCCTATATATACCTACGTATCCCCAAATGATCAGAGAGGGAGCCAAAAACCTAATTCCACCGCCGCAACCTTCTGTATCCACGAGATCCCATCTTGGGGCCTGTTCCGGAGCTCCACCGGAGGGGGCATCCACCATGGAGGGCTTCTACATCAACACCATAGCCCCTACGATGAAGTGTGGGTAGTTTACTTTAGACCTTCGGGTCCATAGATAGTAGCTAGATGGCTTCTTCTCTCTTTTTGGATCTCAATACAATGTTCTCCCCCTCTCTTGCGGAGATCTATTCGATGTAATCTTCTTTTTACGGTGTGTTTGTTGAGACCGACGAATTGTGGGTTTATGATCCAGCTTATCTATGAATAATATTTGAATCTTCTCTGAATTCTTTTATGTATGATTGAGTTATCTTTGCAAGTCTCTTTGAATTATCCTTTTGGTTTGGCCAACTAGATTGGTAGTTCTTGCAATGGGAGAAGTGCTTAGCTTTTGGTTCAATCTTGCGGTGTCCTTTCCCAGTGACAGAAGGGGCAGCAAGGCACGTATTGTATTGTTGCCATCGAGGATAACAAGATGGGGTTTTTATCATATTGCATGAATTTATCCCTCTACATCATGTCATCTTGCTTAAGGCATTAGTCTGTTTTTAACTTAATACTCTAGATGCATGATGGATAGCGGTCGATGAGTGGAGTAATAATAGTAGATGCAGAATCATTTCGATCTACTTGTCTTGGACGTGATGCCTATATACATGATCATACCTAGATATACTCATAACTATGCTCAATTCTGTCAATTGCTCAACAGTAATTTGTTCACCCACCGTAGAATACTTATGCTCTTGTGAGAAGCCACTAGTGAAACCTATGGCCCCCGGTCTATTCTCATCATATCAATCTCCATCACTTTATTATTTGCTTTGTTTTTACTTTTCACTTTGCATCTCTATACAAAAAATACCAAAAATATTATTTATCATCTCTATCAGATCTCACCCTCGTAAGTGACCGTGAAGGGATTGACAACCCCTAATCGCATTGGTTGCGAGTAGCTATCGTTTTGTGTAGGTACGAGGGACTTGTGCGTGGTCTCCTACTGGATTGATACCTTGGTTCTCAAAAATTGAGGGAAATACTTATGCAACTTTGCTGCATCATCCTCTCCTCTTTGGGGAAATCCAATGCAGTGCTCAAGAGGTAGAAGCCACCCACTTGCCTCCTGCTCCGGACATGTTTATCTGTGCGGAGAAGACTTGGACTAGGGCGCTGGATCACGAGGAAGCAAGGATGAGCAAAGGAGGAGGAGGGCGTGGGTGAAAATGAGGGTCCTTTATCCCTTTATAGAGGCAACGAAAGCGGTGCGCCTCCCCACTTGCCCGTTGGGGATCGCTTACTTCCCAAGCGCCACGATTGATGGCACGATGGGATTACCCACACCCGTATTGATGAGAATCCTGTGATAAGGGGACACGATCTCTGTTGTGACAAGACGTGTCAAGGAAATCATCTCGCAATACGCGCTGTGGCTGGTTGTGGGAAAACGGTTCGGATGATGACCTGACCGTAATGACATATCACATCGTCTAAAAAATTGTTAGCTGAAATATCATTCTCTCTACGGTGGTATGTGAAAATCATTTTGCAGATCCGGACACGCTACGTGTTCGATAATAACTTTGGAGTATTCGGAGAAGGAATCCGCCTTGCAATGTCGAAGACAAGACCGCGCGCCGGACTCATCGTCATTGAAGCCTAGTTCAGGGGCTACTAAGGGAGTCCTGGATTAGGGGGTATCCGGACAGCCGGACTATATACATCGTCTTACTATTGGAGCGTGAAGATACAAGACTCAAGACTTCGTCCCGTGTCTGGATGGGACTCTCCTTTGCGTGGAAGACAAGCTTGGCAATCCGGATATTGTATTTCCTTCCTTGTAACCGACTCCATGTAAACCCTAGCCCTCTCCCGTGTCTATATAAACCGGAGAGGATGGTCCTTAGAAGGCCGATCACAATTACAATCATACCATCATAGGCTAGCTTCTAGGGTTTAGCCTCTACAATCTCGTGGTAGATCTACTCTTGTACTACTCATATATTCAATATTAAACAAGCAGGAAGTAGGGCCTCCATCGAGAGGGCCCGAACCTGGGTAAACATTGTGTCCCTTGCTTCCTGTTACCATCAGCCTAAGATGCACAGATCGGGACCCCCTACCCGAGATCCGCCGGTTTTGACACCGACAACGGGACACACCAAAAAGTAGTGCTAGTCCATACTCCCTCCTTTCCGGTTAATATGGCTTAATCTTGTTTGCGGGTAAATGAGAGAGATTTATTCATATATAAGCATTCTTAGGATGATTAGCCAAGACACTGGTCGTTGGACTTCATAATACGCTCATTGCGCTCAATATATTTATTTTCCGGTCACTAGCTCACCCTGACTGAGTATGTGTGTGCATGCATGTGTAGGTTGAGCACTTGAGCATGACCGTGTTTGTTCCGTCGTGTGCTCGGACATGCATGCATTAGGGCGTCGCGTGCGTTTTTGCGTCCATGTGTACGTGTGACTATTGCATACACGTAGGGGGAGTACGTGTAGGGGCCACTACCGAGCAGTCAAATCACACAGTAAGTTAGTCGGAAGAAGCAACCATCATTTCACTCTTGAATGACACGTACGCAATATAGAATGGTTGATATGGAGAGAAAAAGAAAACCACTATATATACACTAGCAGGAGCCTAAGCTACAAGCCTGCTTGCTTAGGTTGCTCTCTTCACAAGCATAGAACGACGGGCCTGATCCCGCAACTAGGGGAAGGGAACAATGTTCTGCGTAGACGCGGTCGACATCGGCGAGGGAGAAAAGCTACAGTCGGTGCGTCCCAATCGGGGGTCACCGCGGTATGGGCCGATGCCGTGTCCCAACCGCCCTTCTAGCTACAGCCCGACATCCCAGGTATAGTCCATCTTCCTTTTGGAGCCGTCTTGCTCCACTACCGTAGCTCCATCTCCATGTCGATCTTTCTCTACTTCTACCAGCTTCTACTTGTGATGAGTTTATGTCTCATGAACTAGTGCCAGTACTATTATTCTAATCACACTTCTTCAATATCTTTGCCATCAGGGATGCTCAGGTCAATTTTAGTGGAACTGCACAGAAGCATCATACGATCCAGGGGTGCCAGCCGTCTTTCCTTCGACAGGTTCTACCTGGCCAGGAAATTAAATCATGTTTAGGGTTTAGGGTTTAAGTCGTAGTGACACCATCAGTAGTTTTTCTTTAGGGTTTAGGGTTTAGGGTTTAAATCTTTTTTCTTTAGTTGTGAAGTAAATATTGGCTATGATCTGTGAATCATTGAGATGCATCATATGCGTGTTAGTTTTCCTTTGTATTTAATAGAATGTTGTAATGGGGAAACCTTGGAATAGGAATGAAAATGGAGTGGAAAGTTTCCGTTTTTCCAGAGAAAAAATGGAAACAGAGAGAAACCAACGTTTTGTTTCGCTGGATCGCGCCATCGAGCAAAACCAACCTTTAAATCACGTCTGTCGTGTTTGTGTCTCACCCTTCTCCATGGCTCGACCCCACACGGTCGCTCGGCATGCCACTCACTGCAAACCGAGTAGTATACGATAACTTTCCCTCCTGGTTGTCGATGGACCGCGTCATGGAGTACTAGCACTACTGGAAGAGATTGACGAGTTGGGGGAGGACAGCTAGCTGTAGCAGGGACTCCCAAGAACTTTTTACATGCATGTTGTAGCCGGCTATTGCGACCTTTGAAAGCAGAGCAGCCGAGTTTTGTTTCTTGGAGGACCAAGATACAAGAGATCTACCAAGAAATTGACAAGTACCCGAAGTGGACTTTCTATCAACCTTGTCACCGGCATAGTCCGAGTCGGAGTAGCCAAAAAGATTGAAAGAGGCCCTCTTAGGATACCAAATGCCAAAGTTTGGTGTATGAATTAAGTATCTCACTATCCTTTTCACGGCCTTAAGATGACACTCTTTAGGGGCCGCTTGGAATCATGCACACATGCACACACTTAGCATAATATCAGGACGAGAGGGACATAGATATTACAATGAACCAATCATAGAGCGATAAACTTTTTGATCAACGGGTTCACCGTCCTTAGTCAAGTCACGATGTCCACTAGTAGGCATGGGTGTACTCATACATTTGCATTCTTGCATATTGAACTTCTTGAACAAGTCTTTGGTGTACTTCGTTTGAGAGACAAAGGTGCCTTCCTTAGTTTGCTTGATTTGCAAACCAAGAAAGAACTTGAGTTCACTCATCATAGACATCTCAAACTTCTCTGACAATAGCTTCCCAAACTTCTCACTAAAATGGGGTTAGTTGATCCAAATAAAATATCACCGACATAAATTTGGCACACAAATAATTCTCCATTAACCCTTTTAGTGAAAAGAGTAGAATCAATCTTTCTAGTCTCAAAGCCTTTTTCAATAAGGAACTTGGTCAAGCATTTATACCACGCTCTAGGAGCTTGATTAAGACCATAAAGAGCTTTGTGAAGTTTGTAAACATGATTGGGTTTCTTAGAATTAACAAAGCCGGGAGGTTGTTTAACATAAACTTCCTCCTCAATTTCACCATTTAGGAAAGCACTTTTAATGTCCATTTGGTAGAAAGTGATATCATGGTGATTAGCATAGTCAAGTAAGATGTGAATGGAATCAGTCTAGCAACGGGGGCATATGTCTCACCATAGTCCATACCTTCGACTTGTGTGCAGCCTTGGGCGACGAGACATGCTTTGTTGTGAACCACTTGTCCATCTTCATCTTGCTTGTTGCGAAACACCCATTTGGTACCGATGATGTTGTGGTTGTTGTTGGGCTTCTTGACCAATGTACACACTTGGTTTCTCTCAAAGTTGTGTAGTTGTTCGTGCATGGAGTTTATCCAATCTAAATCTTCCAATGCTTCTTCAACCTTCATAGGTTCAATGCTAGAGATGAATGGATAATGTTCACAAAAGTTAGCCAAACGAGATTTAGAGCGTGTGATTCTCCCGGTTTGGATATCATTGTAGATTTGCTCGACGGGATGGTCTCTAGCAACTCTTGCTCAAACTCGTGAGAGCTTTTGCTTTGATCGGGGTGGAACATCTTCTTCATCATCTTGTTCTTCTTCTTGGCCTTCATCATTGTTGACATTGTCGTTCTCTCGTCGTGGTGGAGAAGGAGGTTGATGCGGTTCATCTTGGTGTACTTCCTCGTTTTCTTCATCTTGGTGTGTCCCGCTTGTGGATGCTTCCATATCAACTCTTGGTTCACCTTGTCGTGAGGTAGAAGCTTCCACTTGGATGGATGAGGTACTCTCCTTCACCTCTGTTGGACGAACCTTGCCAATAGACAAGTTTTGGATTGCTTCCGAAGGATCTTTATCTCCTACATCAATTGGCAATTGCTCTACTTGCGAGTCATTAGATTCATCAAACTTTACATCTACCGTCTCTTCAACCTTCCGGGTGAAATTGTTGTAGACACGGTTAGTGTGAGAGTCTGAGCCATAACCAAGTAGGAAACTTTCATAAGATTTCAGAGCAAATTTAGAGCGAAGATGCTTATCAAGAATGTAGCACTTTGAGACGAATACTCGAAAGTATCCAACTTGGGGTTTGTTACCGGTGAGGAGCTCGTATGTTGTTTTGCCGAGTAGCTTGTGAAGATACAAGCGATTTGTTGCATGACAAGTTGTCTCAACCGCTTCCCCCCAAAAGTGCTTCGGCATTTTGTACTCATCAAGCATCGTTCTCACCATTTCGATGAGCGTCCGGTTCTTCCTCTCAACAACTCCATTTTGTTGAGGTGTGTACGTAGCCGAGAACTCATGTGAAATCCCTTCTTCATCAAGAAAGGTGTCCACATTTGCGTTCTTGAACTCCGTTCCATTGTTGCTGTGAACCTTCTTGATCTTCACTTCAAATTGATTTTGGGCCTTCCTAGCGAAGTTTTTGAAGATCTTTTGGACCTGCGATTTATCATCGAGAAAGAACACCCACGTAAATCTTGAAAAATCATCAACTATAACAAGACCAAATGAGTTTCTACCTAGACTTTTGTAAGCGTTGGGACCAAAGAGATCCATGTGAAGTAGCTCGAGTGGTCTCCGTGTGGTCAGGATGTTCTCATGGGATGGCTTCCTCCAACCTGTTTTTCTGCTTGGCAAGCACTACAAAGTCTATCCTTATCAAATATGACATCTTTAACTCCAAGGATATGATCACCTTCAATAAGCTTGTCAAGGTTTCGCATGCCCACGTGACCTAACCGTCTATGCCACAACCAACCTTTAGAAGATTTAGCAATTAAGCAAGTTCTAGGTTGAGCCTTTTTAGTGAAACTCAACAATGTATAGATCACCTTTGCGTATACCGGTAAAGACCATTTTATGAATATCTCTACGAAACACTTGGCAATCTACTTTGGTAAATAGGACATTGAAGCCAAAGTCAGCTAGTCTAGAAACAGAAAGCAGATTATAGCCAAGGGATTCAACGAGCATGACATTTTGAATGGAGCTATCATGTGAGATGGCCACCTTACCGAGGCCAACCACCTTACCCTTTGAGTTATCACCAAAAGTGACGTACTTTCGAGGGCCATCATTTTCAGCAAGCTCACCAAACATATCTTTATCTCCGTTCATGTGATCGGTACATCCATTGTCAAGGACCCATTCCTTTCATCCTGCCATGTATCCCCAAAGATTTGCCATAAGACCAAAGTGTCTCATTGCATCATCAAGATCATAGTCACAAACGTCATCCTCATCATAGTATCCATGTTCAATATCATCATGTGGTGGATCAATTCCTAGAGAGGGTGATTCATTAGACAAATGAATTTGACAATAGTCATCTTTATGAATTCTAATAGCTTCGGAAATAATATCACTAAGGATTCCAACCTCTCCTTTAGCATGCATAAGATTAGTAAGCTCAAATAGACAATCACCAAACTTAGGATCATTGGAATTCATCTTACTCAAGGCAATAGACTTATGGAGAATTTCATCTAGATTTTGCAAGGAATAATTTGGAAATTGTTCCTCAAGAAATTTCCATATGTGGATATGAGAAAGTGGTTGAGGGCTTTGGAGCATAACACTAAGCACTTTGAGCAAGCACGCCATTAAGCAACACCTCATCCCCTTTTAATAGTATTGGCTTTCCTATAGACTCAATGTGATCTTGGATCACTGGAATAGAAAATGTAGAGTCCTGAGCTTTGAGCTTGATCCAATCCTTTGTCCTTAGCATCTACAAGGGGTTCCACATCCTCTTGTCCATGCCACTCCACTGTTGAACTTATCTGAAATATACTAGATAAAAGAGTTAGTCCAACAAGAGATATTTTGTCATGAATTACCGAAATCACCCAGGGAGCACTTGTGCTTTCAAAACTCCATTGAACATGGTCTATTTTTTATCATTCTTTAAATGATTCCAACTTTTGCAAGCAAGTGGACATGCCCATGATAGGCATCCATGCCAGATTTGAGTGATTTCAGGCACAATAAGCAAGTTGCAACGTACCCGACCATTTACTGTCTTTTCCTAGCCAAAGAAACTCCAGAAAATGCAAAAGTTGTCAAAACTCAAAGAAATTGACATGGTGCCTCGAATTGGTCATATAATCTCATGAAAAACATTTTGGGCCATTAGGGGTCTAGCCTACCCGAACACCATTAATTGAATATGATCTATTTTTAAACATGTATGAAATGACCCCTACATTTTTCAACAGGTGGGCATGCCCATGGTAGGCACCGACTCCAAGTTGCGGCACACCCGACTATTTATCGGTCATTTTTCACTGAGAAAAGCCCCAAAAATGCAAGAATTATCGAAAACTCAAACAACTTGACATGATGCCTTGAAGTGGTCATATAAGCTCATGAAGAAAATTAAGGTCGTTTGATGGATGCCGACAAAACGTGCTCTCAAATGGAGCCTTCTAGTGAGGGAGTCCTGGATTAAGGGGTCCTCGGACAGCCGGACTATATGCGTGTGCCGGACTGTTGGACTATGAAGATACAAGATAGAAGACTTTGTCCTATGTTCGGGTGGGACTCTCCTTTGCGTGGAAGGCAAGCTTGGTGATTCAGATATGTAGATTCCCTTCTCTGTAACCGAGTCTGTGTAACCCTAGCCCCCTCCGGTGTCTATATAAACCGGAGTGTTTAGTCCGTAGGACAAGAACAACAATCATAATCATATGCTAGCTTCTAGGGTTAGCCTCTATGATATCGTGGTAGATCAACTCTTGTAATACTCATATCATCAAGATCAATCAAGCAGGAAGTAGGGTATTACCTCCCTAGAGAGGGCCCGAACCTGGGTAAACATCGTGTCCCCCGCCTCCTGTTGCCATTAGCCTTAAACGCACAGTTCGGGACCCCCTACCCGAGATCTGCCAGTTTTGACACCAACATTGGTGCTTTCATTGAGAGTTCCACTGCATCGTCATTATAAGGCTTGATGGCTCCTTCAATCATCTACAACAACTCAGTCCAGGGTGACATCTTTCTCCCCGGACAGATCTTCGTATTCGGCGGCCTCGCACTACGGGCCAACTCGCTTGGCCATCTAGAGCAGATCGATAGTTACGTCCCTGGCCATCAGGTCATGTTTGGAAGCTTGAATTACACTGTCGACATCTACGGAGACTTGATCTTCGACCGTGGAGACTTGATCTTCGATGGATCCAAGCCCATGATAGCCTCACCCTGCAGCCTCAATGAACTTGACTCAAATCTACCATCGGACCATGCTCAGGAGACAACGCCTGTAACCGTTCTGGCCCTAGATCCAGAACAGATCACGCCATCCGAGGACGGGGGGCTGGACCCTGCCACGGAAACCGCACACTCAACGGTGCTTGAGCCGAACACAGATTTAACCTCCAACGAGGTCTGTGTCATTGGACCCCCGGACTCACCTCTGGCTATTGGTTCCGAACCACGTGTATCCGCTCCCATCAAATCTGACTGGGCGCCGATCTTGGAGTTTACCTCCGTGGACATCTTCCAACACTCGCCCTTGGGTGACATGCTAAACTCATTAAAATCTCTCTCCTTGGAAGGAGATTCCTGGCCGAACTATTTCCGTCTTGAGTGGGAAGTGGACGACGAAGAACTTCGTTACCCACCCACCACCCACTTGATAGCCACTGTCGACGACTTGACCGACATGCTTGATTTCCACTCCGAAGACATCGACGGTATGGACGACGATGCAGGAGAAGAACGGGAACCACCGCCAACAGGGTGCTGGACAGCCACCTCGTCATATGACATTTACATGATGGATACACCCAAAGAAGACAATGGCGATGACAAAAAGGATATAGTTGAGGATAAGCCTCCTGAGAAGTAGCCGAAGCACCAAAGTCAGTGGCGCTGCTCTAAACCACACCATGGTAAAAATAGCGATACCGACACAAGAGACAATAGCACTCCAGACGATGCCGAAGACGAAGATGACCCCGCCCAACCAAGCTTCGAATAGGTCGGACGGGATGACGGGCGAGCTAGCCCTGATGAACAGGCCATGAATGAAGACTCGAAGGACGATAATTACATGCCTCTCTCTGAGGATGAGGTGAGCCTCGGCGACGAAGAATTTACCGTGCCTGAGGATCTCGTTGAGCAGGAGCGCTTCAAGCGCCGGCTTCTAGCCACTGCAAAGAGCCTGAAGAAAAAATGGCAGCAGCTTCAAGCTAATGAAGATCTGCTAACTGGTAGATGGACTGAGGTCCTGGCAGCCGAGGAATATGGACTCGGACGTCCAAAAAAAAGCTACCCAAAGCGCAAGTTGTTACCTCAATTCGAGGACGAGGCACTAGAGTCCATAACCAGCAAATGATGCGGCTGACCGACCACTGCGTGGTTGAGATAAAGCGGCATATCAGTTCGAACACCAGCCTGCACACTGTTGCCGAACAAATAGAAACACAAAAGCTCGGGGATACACACATGACCTGTGGTACGACTTGGAAAACAGAGCAGGACAGCCCAATTCGATCTACGGATCGCGGGGGGCGCCCTAGTGCGCGATGATGGCCGCCACGCCGGATACAATAAATACCAACCTGTTTGGGCCAAATACCGTAGACCAGCTCCATCCGAACCATGTCGCGACGTAGCCCGACATAGAGGAGCCGCACACCCCCTATGCTTCACTGATGAAGTAATGGAACATGAATTCCTAGAAGGGTTTAAACCCGTAAACATCGAATCGTATGATGGGACAACAGATCCCGCGGTATGGCTCAAAGACTTCCTTCTCCACATTCATATGGCCCACGGTGATGATCTCCATGCCTTCAAGTATCTCCCGCTAAAACTCAAGGGACCAGCTCAGCACTGGTTGAACAGTCTGCCCGAAAACTCTATTGGCAGTTGGGAGAACCTGAAAGACGCATTCCTTGACAACTTCCAAGGCACCTATGTCCAACCTCCGGATGCCGATGACTTGAGTCATATAACACAACAGCCCGGAGAGTCAGCCAGGAAATTCTGGACTCAGTTCTTAACTAAAAAGAACCAAATCGTCGACTGTCCGGATGCCGAAGCCCTAGCAGCCTTTAAGCATAACATCCGTGAAGAATGGCTCGCCCGACATCTCGGACAAGAGAAGCCGAGATCCATGGCAGCCCTTACGACGCTTATGACCCGCTTCTGTGCGGGCGAGGACAACTAGCTAGCTCGTAGTAACAGCACCTCAAGCAAGCCTAGAACTTCTAAATCCAGAGATAACAATGTCAAGCCAAGACGCAGCAAACACAAGCGTTGAAACAATGGCGATAGCACCAAAGACACGGTTGTCAATGCCGGATTCAGTGGCTCTAAGATCGATCAACAGAAGAAACCATTCAAAAGAAACAATCCGGGCACGTCCAGTTTGGACCGCATACTCGACCGTCCATGCCAAATTCAGGGCACTCCAGGTACACCAGCCAATAATACCAACTGAGAATGTTGGGTCTTCAAACAGACCGGCAAGTCAAATGCCGAAAGCAAAGAGAAGGGGTCGCAAAGCGATGACGACGACAAGGAGCCCCGGCCACCGAAGATAGGAGGGCAAAAGAAGTTTCCTGCACAAATCAAAACGGTGAGTATGATATGCGCCACTCATATCCCTAAGCGGGAGCGGAGGCGCGCACTTAGGAACGTCTACGTGATGGAGCCAGTCGCCGCAAAATACAATCCATGGTCGTCCTGCTCGATCACCTTTGATCGCAAGGATCATCCGACCAGTATCCGTCACGGTTGTTCAGCCGCACTGGTCCTTGACCCAATTATTAACGGATTCCACCTCACGCGAGTCCTCATGGACGGCGGCAGCAGCATGAACCTGCTTTAGCAGGATACAGTGTGCAAGATCGGTATTGATCCTTCAAGGATCAAACCCATCAAAACCACCTTCAAAGGTGTCATACCAGGTGTTGAGGCCTGCTGTACAGGCTCAACCACTCTGGAAGTGGTCTTCGGATCCCCGGATAATTTCCGAAACGAAGAGTTAATCTTTGACATCATTCCTTTTCACAGCGGTTATCACGCACTGCTCGGGCGAACCGCATTCACTCGATTCAATGCGGTACCACACTATGCTTATCTCAAGCTTAAGATGCCCGGTCCATGTGGCGTCATAACAGTCAATGGAAACACGGAATGCTCCCTCTGTACTGAAGAGCACACCGCCGCCCTAGCAGCAGAAGCACAGAGCGGCCTCTTTCAATCGAACCTCAATTCGACGGCCAAGCTCCCGGACATTGACAAAAGAGTCCGAATTACCCTACGGCAGGATGGCCCGGCACGTCAAGAGCCCAACTAGCCACTTGACCTCTATCCCAACCTCGATCAAATGGTGGCCATCATCGCGCGCGTACTTAACTACGTACCAAAGTCACCATGGCGATAGACAGAGGCACGGCTAGGTTGTGTTCCACCATGCGGCCCAACCGCCTCGGGACACACACACATTAGTTTACATTTTTCCTTTTCAGGTTAACTTTTGTTCAGGCCATTATTGGCCACCGGACCCATGAAGGAACGGACATACCAAGGAGGGAAGCAGCTGAACGCGCAAGGGAATCACTAGATATTCTCCTCGACGATCATCTTATCGTTCTCCGGATCCGCACGCAGCTCCCCCTGGCCTCAGCAGGTTCTGAAGTCATATTTTTTTATCGCACTAGTTGTACTTATACGCTTTGATGTATTATTCAATTACAATGAAAACAATGTGCGGCTCTATATGATGTTCACCTGCTGTTATTCTTTATTGACACATTTTTGTCAATTCGCAAACGTACATCCTGGTACGCCTCAATTCACCAGGGGCTTCACTGTACCCCATAACACGGCAGGAAAGTCTGAACACCCTCATGGTTGTTCGGCACCCCGAACTTATAGCATTATATGCATCGGCTCCGAATCATGTCTTGGGTCAATAGTTGGGTTGCCCGACTCCTGTGCTTGCTACCCTATGTTCTGCTATATCGGCTAGGGTAGTAAAGGGAGAACTACTGTGATTGTGTCCCGGTTCTTCCGGACGAGCACCTCAGTAGAGAAAGCCGAAAACTGACTATCATGATGCGGCGAGAGCTGGTCAGCTGTTCGAGAGGTCATAAAATCTTTAGCAGTTTATTCCGCATTATGCAATAACTAATGCATCATGCGATGGATTGGTTCTTATCCGACCAGGTGTTTATAGAACCCCAAGGTCGGTCTTCCGAACACTAGGGGCTGCGCCTACCTTTTTCTGTCAAACTCCTATGGCTAAGTGAGGGTGATAAAGCCTTATAGTCCGATTTCTTGGTTCGTCATGCTAAACACCTCCTTCAAAGACCCAAAACTGGCGTAAAGAGTGTTTAGATTTATCCCGAACACCCACGTACTTCCTACGTGGGGGCAGAAGCCGACGACAGGCCAACCCTCAGAATTTACATAAAAACGGCCGCACATGAGGTAATAATTCAAACAACAAGCACTACATTATATAATGACCTTGTTTCATATTACAACACAGGACAACATGAATATATCCATGAGAAAATAATGTCCTTGGCACATTGCTCCGCCACAAGGAGGGATCCCTCCAGGACATATCATAATACAATCCGGGCTTGCGGTGCTCCTTTCCCGCGGGCGGTCCTGCGGTCATCAGCTTTACAGCATCCATCTTTGCCCAGTGCACCTTGGCGCGGGCAAAAGCCATTCGCGCACCTTCAATATAGACCGACCGCTTGATGGCGTCAAGCCGAGGGCAGGCACTAACTAGTCGCATCATGAGTCCGAAGTAGCTGATGGGAATCGCCTCAGCAGGCCATAGCCGGATAATTAAATCCTTCATGGCTAGTTCGGCCGCCATATGCACCTCGATCAGCTGTTTCAGCAGATCGATAAAGGGCGTTGGATGTTATGGTGCAAGGTATTGCGATCAGAATAGCTTCTCCATAGAGCTCCCTTCTTCGGCTCAGTAGAACTGTGCGGCATCAGACACGCTGCGCGGTAGATCTGCAAATGCCCCTGGAGAACTCAGAATTCGGGTTAGTGACAGGAAACTTTCCTTCACATATTTCCTTTGCATAGAAAAATTCTTACCCGCCGCGATCTTTCTGGCCTCCTGGATTTCCTGGAGGGCGCCTTGGGCTTCGCCTCGGGCATCGTGTGCGGCTTGACGAGCCTTGGTGAGTTCGGATTCTTTATCCGCCAAACTCTGCTCCAAGGTCTCGCACCTCTTCACGGCCTCTTGGAGCTCTTGTTGAACTTCAGTGACCCTGGACTCATGTTTTTCACGAGTGGCCTGCTCCTTGGCCGCCTTCTTCTCGGCCTCAGCCACTGCCTTCTTAAGAGCCTCGACTTCGGTCGTCGCTCCTGATGCACATCATGACATTTTTTTCATCACATTCAATCATTCATTGGTACTAAATACAAACAAGGTTTTGCATACCTTGGTTATCCTCCAACTGCTTCTTTACTTGGCCGAGCTTTTCTTCGGCCCGCTCCAGATGCTGCTTTTGTCCAGAGACATCCGTAGTATGAGAGGTGGCAGTCAATAAAGACGCATGCTTATTCAGAAAAAATATATTGCATGGTAAGTCTCTTGCGAAAATATATTTGATCCTCTGTCCGGCTTTTCCTTTCGAACACCGAACAGTGTATCAGGGGCTACTATCTATACTATGACACTCTTTAAACCTCACCACTTACCTCAAAGCCTGTTAGAAGGCTGGTGCAGGCTTTAGTCATCCCGCTTTTGGCAGACTGAATCTTCTCAATCACCGCACCCATAAGGGTGCGGTGTTCTTCAATGATGGAAGCGTTCTTCAGCGCCATCGATAAGGTGTCCGGCACCTATGGCTGGACAGAGAATGCCGGTGGAATAGGTGAACCCCCTTCTATAGAAGGAGGTTGCCTACCTGAATTCGGAGCCATGATGATCTCCGGAGCTGTGTTCGGCTGGGGGCCAAATTCAAGATGACCCCCACCATCTGTATCCATGGGGGTCTGCTCCCCGATGTGTCCGGATGCCGAGGTTTGACCCTCTGACACTGCCTTGACGGTCCCCCAGCCTTCTCCTTGGCCTGGGTCCCTTTGGGACGACACCTCGGTGTTGTCCACGTGTTTGGGGGAGGAGGCCGTCGGGAGATTGCCGCTGTCCATCGTGTCCGAGCCCAAATCCTCCGATGAAGATTGCTCGACGTGGGACCTAGTCGGACTGCAAAATGCATGACTCAATATGTTAACACTACGAGATAGTGAGTCCGGATATGTGAATGTGTCCAGGCTTTTATGTACTCATGACTTGTCCAGGGGCTTGACCCTGGGATCCCACTCTGGGCTGCTGGCGGTGGTAGTGGTGAATTCATCCAGAAGGGAGGCTTTCCCCTTCTTAGACGATTCGGCCTCCAAACGTGTGGAGGCCGTCCTCTTCTTTCTCCCCCTCGGTGGGGGGGGGACTGGCTTTCTTTTTCTTCCTCTTCCTCTTCCTCATCCTCTTCGGAGGAGGAGCGGGCCTTAGAGTCTTCGGACACCATGTCTGAAGTACCCTTGCGACGAAGGCCGCCCCTGGTCTCTTTGGCCTCCTTCTTGGCCTTCTTCTTCGGCGCCTTGTAAGGCGCCGGGGCCAGCATCTTCATTAGAAGTGGGCCGACTCGCTCTTCGGGTAGTGGAGCCAGACAGTAGATCCGTTCCGCCTTCTTCTTCCAACCCTGGGAGAATTGTTGGAAAGTATGTTAGGCATTTCCCTCAGAGTACGCAAATACAGCACACACACACTACAAAAAAAATACACTTCCATGATGATACATGTTTGTCACAGTAGGTCACGTTTTTTGTCATGCATTTACATCCATGACGATTTTATGACAGAATCAAGATAGTCATACATGTGCTGTCGTAGAAGTGTTCCATGACATTACCAAAATTATCATCACGGTAGTGTCCACTTCCATGACGATAAATCGCGCGTCACAGAAGTGCTTTCGTCAAGGGTGACCGACACGTGGCATCCACCATAACGGAACGCCGTTAAGCTATCTGGTCGGGTTTTGGATCCGATAACCCATTAACAGCCCGACCAATGGGGATTTTCCACGTGTAAAATCATCATTGGCTGGAGGAAAACACGTGTCGGCTCACCATTGGGACATACGTCATCTGCTCATTGGACCGAAGACGCCTATGATATGGCGACACGCGGCACGGCCCAACAGAGGCCCATTCCTGTGAAAAGACCGACCCGTTTGACTTGGTCAAAAGGTGCCGAGCCGGCCCATGGAAAGCCTGTTAACGGCATGTTCGCATATAGACCATTTACAACCCGCTAACCCAGGGCCTGTTACGCCCTATCCGAATTAGGCCCAGTAGCATCATCTGGGCCGTCCAATATGATTCAGCTTGTTTTAACTTCCGGCCCATGTGTGGCCCATGACTTCTTTCGGCCCATATGAGGACCTTTCTAACTCTTGGCCCATTAACGGCCCGTGGTGAAACTGGCCCGTAATGAACAGTGTATCACTTTATACCCATTAACGGCCCGTTATTCCATTGGGCCGTTACAACCCAAGTTATCTTTCGGCCTTCTCAGGGCCCATTGATTCTTGGGCTCATTTGCAGCATTCGGTTACATACAGCCCGTTACTGTCATTTTCTGCTTGTGGGCCAAATTCAGCCCGTCGCCACAGTCGGCCCGTTTGCGGACCGTTAATACGTTGGGCCGTTTTCATGTCAAAAAAAACCCGTTGGGCTGTTTTCATAGAGTTATCAAATACGGCCTATTAACGGCCCGTTATGGTCCATGAATAGTACGGCCCATGATAGGCGAAATGATGATACACCCCATAGAAGGCCCATGGAACCTACGGCCCATATGAGGCCCATGGATAGTACGCCCCGTAGAAGGCCCATGGATCGTACAGCCCGTAGAAGGCTCATGTACCCTACGGCCCGTAGAAGGCTCATGGACCCTAAGGCCCGTATAGAAGGCCGATGAATCCTACGGACCGTATAGAAGGGCAATGGATCCTACGGCCGGACGAAGGCCGATGGATCATATGGCCTGCACGAGGCCCATGGTTACAACAGTCCGTGTGTTGCCATGATTATTTTGGCCGAGTTACCAAAAATAGGCTATTGTGGCCACTAGAAAAAAACAGAAAAAGAACTGCAGTGACTACAAGCAAACAACTAAACAAGACAATAAGGAAATAAATAAGCAAGCAATTAATGCTAGCCTATTACCCCTATTACATATATTACATCCACTGGGCATCAAAATTCGCCACCAGTGCAAATATAGGGAACAAAGCAGCACATTACATACACTGGCCGTCAAAATTGGCCACCAGTGCAAATAAACGCGGCAGCAAAACAAGAGCATAACTGAAACAACTTCAGAAGAGCTCAAGAAACGTTATCCTGGGTGTCCACCATGCTGGCAATAAGCTTAGCAAGCTGATTAGCTTTGTCCTGTTTGGCGCTAAAATCCTCCAACGCTTTCTGTTGCACCAGAAAGTATACATCTGAATGCTCTAGGGACTTCCGCAGTCATTCCGCTTCTTGTCGCAGCACAGCTGATCGATGTCTTTCAGCTTGTAGTTGAGACTCAAGAAACCGAACTGATTCAGATAGTGAGTTTGAATAGCTTGTGCAAGCGGTAGTGGCCAGTAACTCAAACACTAAACCAAGACAGGACTTTGGGGTTGTCTCGCTGTCTTCAAGATAGTCTTCCTTAGCTATTTTATCAGCTTTGTTGGAGACCAACAAGGATGTGTCACTATCCTGAACCTTATCTGCATTACTTCCTTTACCATTGCTTAATAAGGCACTCTTCCCCAATATTCTGTCAGCATTCTAAAAGAAGAAACAAGCAGACACATAACAAGTTTAGCATGTACTAGTATATGAAACTCATTTTGGTGAACCGGTTCAGTAGTAAGGTGGACAGGATTAAACTACCAAGTCTTCTATTGCCAAGTACTAGTACATACTAAAAGCATCAAACAAACATATATCTATGTCCTATGGTCACTGCATTGTCTTACCAAATCAAAATAGAGACACGGTTCAAATCATATCAGTTCAAGACAAAGCAGCAGTGAAAGAATACAAAGTGTGGGAAACTACACGGCACAACAAGATTTCAAATGGGTACCACGGGTCTACATGTACAACAACACTATTGGCTCTGTTGTGATGCTAGTAATGTGCATGATATGAAAGTCAACTGTATACACAATTGAAATTGAAATCAACAGAGCTATTGATAAGAGCAAACATGTTAAAGAAACATGCGTGAACATACCTGCTGTGCCATTGGAGTTTCGATTGGATCCTTCAATTTAAAAATAAGTATGTATGAGTAAATACAGTGATACAAGAGCAAAGCAATCATAGTTAAAAAAAGGCGCGCCTAAGCAAGCGCTTAAGCGCGCCTAGGATCTAGGCGTTGGCAAAACGCATTGCGCATAACTACACATAATCTGTGCATAATTGTGCATAAGCATGCGCTTTGGTCAGTAAAGCGCAAGCCGGTGGCAAAACGCACAATTAACGCCTAGCGCTTTTTGGAACTATGATAGCAATGGAATCTTAAATTAGAACAGTTGTTCTTCAGGTTTAGGCACTTGTTCTACATGAACAGAGTACAGTAAGACGCAAGAATATAATACTTAAAAATAGAAAATGAGCTCATAGACCTTACCACATTCTTGGTTCGGGACCAGTACAGAACAAGGCGTTCCCAGTCATTGTCCAGTAAATGTGTCTTAGGAGAACGTAAGGGAATTTGATGAGTTTCTTTGCCGGTGAAGTACGTTTTCTTCAGGTAATTCCGATACTGCCACCAAGCATTCTTGAAGATAGCAGAGGTATTAGCATAGGTTACCTCATCCTGAGTTTCCAAATCGGTCCTTCTCTATAGAGAAAAATGGGAAAATTTGCTGTATTATAACCATCATGGAGGTAGGATGGATGTGACGAAGCAAAGTAATTGCCATGAATAACATTACTTACACATAACTCCTGGACAAACACCTGCAACTGGCATTTTCCTTCATCTTCAGTATAATATTTCCAAGATGGGAAGATATGCACATATGATTTAACAACATCAAATGCGATAGATGCTAAACTATGACTAGCTGGTTGTGCTTCCTCCACAGGAATAGGTGTACTAACTGGTGGAGTTGGGGTTCGCCGTGATAGTACTGGCCCTTTGGGCACTGGAGCTGCCTTACTAACTGCTCTTGTTTGGGAGCTCTGTGGTGGAGATGGTGTTGTGTCAACAGGAACTGGGTTACTATCGGCTGGGGTTGGGGTTAGATTGGGTGAAGCTGGTTCTCTGTCCATCGCAGTAGGGGTACAATCTGCGAGAGTTTGGGTTATGTGTGGTAGGGCTGGTTCTTGTGCATGTACAACCGGGGTGCTATCTCCACCAAGAGGTAACACTGTTTTATTTGAAGACCGTGTTTTTAGTCCGCTAGATACTGGCATCACCCGCTCCAATTCAAATGGCTGATAAACAGGAAACATAGTTGAATGTACAGACATTGTATGAGAGACAGATGCAATAGATAGTGTGGAAAAAAGAGGGCATGAAACAATTGACATGTATATTGTTTAACTAAAATGGATAGCATGACATAATTTCACATATATGATGTCTATCTAAATTGGATAGCATAGCATAACATAATTCAAAGATATCATGAATAACTAAACAGGATCGC
Organism: Triticum aestivum; assembly: GCF_018294505.1. Classification (NCBI taxonomy): domain Eukaryota; kingdom Viridiplantae; phylum Streptophyta; class Magnoliopsida; order Poales; family Poaceae; genus Triticum; species Triticum aestivum. The sequence goes on from NC_057795.1 coordinate 19,595,363, forward strand.
ATGAAATAATTCACCTACATGTTATCTAAGTAATCAGGATCGCGTCATTTAATTCACATATGTGATTTATATGCTAAACAGAGGGCATTCGATATGATGTCTAAACTAAGAACATGGTGTTGAATATTGTGTATATGATGTCTAAACTATGCAATGCAAGACACTGTATGCATGATATGAGCAGTATAACCGTGCCAAGTTAGAGCATACACCTCAGTGGGGGAATAGGACTGGTCATCTGTCTCTGAATCCATCTCTGAGGAGCTATCAGGACCCAACAAGAGATTTGCTTCGACAAGTAGCACTGCCTGCTCTGAAGGCCTTGTTTTCACTCCAGATTTTTCCATCTCCCACCCAAATGGCTGATTCACAGGAAGAGTAGTTTAATGTACAAACATTGTCGACAAATGGAAATGCAATGAAGAAAAGGATGGGCAAGATATCATTCAAATATATGATGCCTAGTTAAACGGGATGGCATTGCACATTTCACATATATTATGGCTGGCTAAAAGACATGAGACTACATAATTCCCATATATGATATAGAAACTAAACAGGTGGCATTATAGAACATGTCTAAACTAAGCAGATGACATATATGATGTCAAAAGTAGGCACTACAAGGCAACATATGCATGATATGACTAACATCATCATGCCAAGGTAGAGCAAACACCTTGGGGGGTAAATAGGAGTGGTCAGCGGCGTCTAAATCCACCTCAGAACAGATATCTTCCTCTGGATTACAATCTGGAGAGGGGTGGGGAAGGTTTGCCATTGAACCCAGCATGGAGCGATGTCTGCATGACATTGTATTGCCGCACAAAACTCTTCTCTTTTTCTCTACATGTTCAGCATGACTGTGTACAATATCTGACATGCATACGAAAAAAATATGGTGAGATTATGTAAGGAGAGCATGCAGAAATTTAGAGTGATGGTAACAACCAGTGGATCGACATTTTTCCGTTGAACCAAAATAGCCCTAATGGATTGACGTGAATGTATAGTAATAAGTGATGCAACAAGTGTACAACCTCTTTGCCGTAGCCGTGTCGACCTCAGCATCATTGGGTTTGTCGCTGAAGCAGTTGAGGCAGAGGTGGTTGTCAGAGGTGTGGAGGAAGATCTGAGGAATCTGTAGACGGCATCCAGGGCACTGCTCTGTTGTGATGGATCGTTCTGTCGTTGGAGCAGCTCCGGTGAGCCATAAGATGTCAAGGCTGAAGCAGCACAAGACAGACATCGTCAATCTCAAGTGGGATTCTAATACCATCTCCAGTAGATGATGTAAAATGGATGTAAAATTAATATCACCAAAAACCACCTGACTACAATAGATGAGGTAAAAGCTGTTGACTCTGAACTTAACTGTCGAAACTGAAATTTACTGTGGAATCTAAATGCTACTGTCGAAACTGAACGCAATGGTAGCAGAGAGGCACTTGACATGTAGTTTAGGGAGGGCATGCAGTTCATCTTCAACCTGCACCCCCTGAGCCGCCAGCCACCACCGGCCGAACCGCTGGCCCCAGCGCCGCCTCGCCGCCCCGAAACAACTCGCCACCGCCGCCCCGGCCAGCCCTCTACCCCCCCCACCCACCCTGAACCCTAAGATAGATAGTGGGGTACCTCTCCAGCAAGCTCCCATCCCCGCTGTGGGTGGTTCTTCCTTAACTCCGGCGAGCCCCCCCCCCCCAATTCCTGAAAATATGACTGACCCAAAAGTCGATTCAGTCGACTGAAGTGTGGCTTAATCGGAGCAGAGCAGCAGCAGCGTGAGAGAGCGAGCGAGAGCCGGAGCAGCAGCAGCAGATCCGGCTGATATGGACGCCGCTGCCGAAGGGGCCTCGCACTGGGGGAGAGCCACCATGGAGATGTCGCCCGCGGCGCCGGCTTCAAGGTAGCCGCTCCATGGGGGTGCGGGATGGAGCACCGTCGGCACTGGGAGGTCGAGTTAAGGAGAAGGTGCGATGCGATGAGTGTACAACCTCTTTGGTGGCACCGATTAGGCCTCGGCTTCGTCCGAGGAGTCGGTGAGGATGCTGTGATTCCAGTGGAGCAGGTTAAGGCAGCGCTGTGGGGATGGAGCAGCCGCAATAGATGAGGCGATCGTCAGAGCAGCTCCTTGGAGGTGGAGGACGGGGCGGCTGAACCGGCGGGACGGCGAGATGGACGACGGATCCTCATCCGGGGAGGTGGACGAGTGATGTCGAGCTATTGCGGTGGACGACGTCGTCGGGGAAGAGGCTCTAGCTGGGCAGCGGTGACGTGGCGGACGGAGGAGGGTGGGGTTTCGCGGCTGGAGCGGAGAGGTTATGGCGGCCTGGGATTTTTCGTATGGCGAAAAGGGGGCAATGGGAGGGGGTGAAGCATGACTTAGGGACGCGCTTGTCCAAAATGTAGGGTGTGTTACAAAAGTACCCCCCCACCAATTTGAACTAGCGGCCCTTTCGGCTCAGGGTTAGAAGGGGGATTTTCTGTGTCGGGATTTGGTAGCTGGAGGGAGTTTCCCGCGTGCGTTGCAATTTCGGGGATAGCAAGGCGCGGGTTGTGAAAGGCACCAGTTTTGGGAGCATGATATCTGAATTTTCGGGATATAACAAGACACGGGTTGAATTTTAGGGACAAGCCTAACGTGTAGTAATATTGTACTTGTACATACCAAATAAATTCGCACTTCCCTCAACCAAAAAGAAAACGAAAAAAAAAAACTATTCACAGCCACACAAAGAGAGAGTCTTGCCCCGTTTTACTATACAAATGCTATTCAAAGCTACTCCCTCCTTCCATCTATGTAGGGCCCTAATGCATTTTTCCGATGCTAACTTTGACCAAATATTAGAGCAATGATATATGACATGCAACTTACACAAGCCACACCGTTAATTTTCTTGAAAGGTTCTTTCAATGATATAATTCACATTGTGCATTGTCATGTACTATTAATCTTGTCAATAGTCAAAGGGGTCTTAAAATCTCATTACCACCCTATATAGATGGAAGGAGGGAGTATGAATCCATGTTATGTCCGATTAAGTTTTTCGCTTGCTTGTTATAGTGCATGTAACCTAACTCATACCAACATTTAGTGCATTCCAAATGTCTATACACCGCTGCAATTCAAACTAAATTTGAATTTGTTTCTCTATTCAATAAGAATCTACAATCATGATTGTTTCCAACTTCAACCATCATAGTTTCCTTGCTATCGCCAGATATAAATTAGACGGCCCTATAATGTAGGATGGCAGGCACACCATCATCAACAACTCCGTTTTTTTATAAGAGTAGAGATAAATATATTAAATGTGGTATAACATGTTCATAACCACACCATGTGTATCACCGTTATATATATTCACACATGCATCGGTTTAAAACACTATGATAAATTCTTCAAATATCCGAATTCGCTTTTTATAATGAAGTATATATGATCTCTATTCGTCTTTTACACCCACACAACCCTCTTATCTTTGTAGCTAGCGCTAACTTTCTCTTGTGCATGCACTCGCCCGCATCCCTCTCACCCTCCCTCAGCATTTTCTAGCTCCATCCGCACAAATTCGTCTTTTCACTTTAGGTCGTTCACCCACGGTGTGTGCAGGCCCCCCAGCTCCTTCTTTACAGCACACATCGATCGATATTCCTCTCTAGCCAGGTGTGCCTAGCACAAACACAAGCTTCCCCTCTTCTCTTGTCACCGTCCATGACCTCACTCCCATCACTCTTTTCAATCGTTCTCGTACTCGCCACACTCCTTCCCCTTGATATAGTATGCCTCTCGTACCACCTCCTACATGCATCCCTCTCTATCTATCCTTCTCCTCGTGCCTCATTTGCTTCTAAACACACACATGCATGTATACCGATCGGTCTCCCAACATATACCTAGATCAAACTTTAACTACCCCCCCCATCAATCGACATACCTCACAAGTTATGTCTCTCCTTTCTCTAACAAAGGGCGATTGATCTTCCTATGTAGTTACGTCTGCTTACCACAGCCACATCGTCCCCCCCTCATCATTCGTGCATGCCTCTTGACCCGTCTCTCACACGCACGTGCACAGACAACAAGCAACCATCTCCTCTCTTATTGATATTGCGGGCATGCCCTCCGTTTGTCTAGCAAGCCTATCCCACCATTTGTTAGAAGCAACTCCACTACCACCCACTCCAACACTCTAGCTCTGTCTCTCCCCCAACCTTATTCCTCTCCTACACATATGCATGGATGCCGATCGATCTCCCTTAATACATGAGGCAGATCGATCTCCTTAATACATGAGGTAGGCCTCTCTCCTCCTCCACACATATACCAGCCATTGTACCTCTATAGTTAATTGGGCCTCCCTCTTCCCCCACCACACACGATAGTCGAGCGCTGCAGGTAGGTATCCATGCCACAGAGACAAACTGCACATGTCCCATCTCACGTTCCAGTAGGCCAGCCACTCTATATCTTTGACGTGGGCACACACAAATTCGATGGCACTCTTTATCGATCGCGCGCGCACACACACACACACATCATCCCTCTCTTCGATTCTATGGACACCTCAAGCCGATGATACCTCCACTCTCTTCTCGTGGATCGCCCCCTCTATATATATGTTATATCCAGGACTCTATTTCACACACATTGCATATGTTACATTTTTTGATTGACCCCCCCCCAAAAAAACTCTCAAGAACCCACACACTATATCTCTCTAGGTTTGTATCTCTCTCACACACCCCACGTAGGTGGTGTACGTATACAAGAAGATAATAGGTGCCATCGTGCACGTACTCACGCTTCATGCCCAGCCACACCCGCGCGGTTAACATGGTGAGCTCATTTCTTTACGAAATGGCAGCCCACGTGCTAATTTCAACGCTGTAGCGGTTGTTTACCTAGGAGAGTCGTGTACCAGGTGTGCACAAAACAAAGTCGGACTTGACGCGTTGCCGCGTTATTTTTAAATAAATTTATAGCACTCAATGGCACGTACACAGAATATAAAAAGATTTTTATGGAGAAAAAAGGTAGTTCCGCTCACTATATATACAGTGTAGCCTCCTGCCTGGTTTCTCGCTCTTCAGAGTATCTCACACAAGGCTGCGGTGGCTCTTCTCTTCTCTCTCTCGTCACCGTTGGTCACATGATCCGGCCGCATCCCGGTCCGCCGGGGAAGGGAGTGCGGTGCCTCTCTCTCTCTCTCACTGTTGGTCACTGATCGGCCGCATCCCGTCCACCAGGGGGAAAGGGAGGAAGTGCATCGTTTCTCCGTTTGACGGCGCCGAGGCAGCACGTCCCGATCTGCGGTACACGCCGTTCTCTCTGACCAAGCTCCGGCGCGGCAGGGCCTACGCCACCTGCTCGCAGATTCCGCCCGCCGCCGCTCACCTAGTTACATCCCGACGACCTCCAGGTATCCCCTCCGGCCTTGCTCCACTGCCCGTCTTCCCACGTCGCTGCATGTGGATCTTCCATAGTTCTTTGCCCAAAACGTAGCTCGTCCGGCGTACTTTCCATATTGCATTCTCGTCCTCACACCGTTTTAGACAAACACAACCGTGTTGTTATCTTCCCTTAGGACAAGGAATATGCTTCTTTTTTGTCGTCGCATGTCATCAACTGTTATTGGCCAGTAATTGTTTCCTTTCTACCTTTTTTGCTTCCATTTCACTCGTTGCTATTGCGACCTTTTGGTGAACTGCACAAATCACTTTTTTCTTAAGAGTGTTTTGTGCAGTTGTACTAAAATGTCACATGGGCAACGTCTCTACATTTCAGTGCGACTACACAAAGGGAGATTGGTTTTGCTCTATCCTCCTCGTCCAACTCCGAGCCTAATCTTCTCCAACTAGTTAGTCTTAAGAGAGACTGCAAAGGTGACCGGCTTCTATTTGTGTGTTTATTGTTTCATCAGCAGTCCTCTATTATTGTAATCAAACTTAATATCTTTGGAACAGGGACGCTCAGCTCTATTTTAGTGGAACTGCACAAAATGATCGGAATGTTGCATGCTCCAGACAGCAACTTTTTTCCCAACATGCCTTGTTGATTTAGACAGAGCTGGGGGGACGTTGCTGCCAATGAAAGCATGGATCAATTTTAATTTAACACCTTCTCACAACTCTATCTTTAGCTTTGATCTGCTAATAATTGACATGCATTAGCAAGGAAGTTAGTTTTTTATTGTTTCCGAAAGAGCATCGATGGCAAGACACGTGAAACAAAAGCTGAAAGCTCACACCATTGTACAATTTCATGTAGCTGGAAAATTATTTGTATAGTACGTCAATTATGTAAACAAATGATGGAAGCTTGATAGCATTGCCAGAAGCCTCTTCATCATCCGGGTCCATGTGCCATGCACAAAATTATACTCCTTTGTTCCTAAATATTTGTCTTTTTACAAATTTCAAACGGGCATATTTTAGAGTGTAGATTCACTCATTTTGCTTCGTATGTGTACTCCCTCCGTTCCTAAATATTCTATTCGTCTTTCTAGAGATTTCAACAAGTGACTACATATGGAGCAAAATGAGTGAATCTACACTCTAAAGTATGTCTATATACATCCGTATGTGCCAGTCCATTTGAAATCTCTAAAAAGACAAATATTTGAGTAGTAACTCGTTGAAATCTCTATAAAGACAAATACGCCGGAGTATATTTAAGAACCGAGGGGGTAGTGCACAACCGCATGGGAGACTCAGCCCGGTTGTTGCGCTGCATTAATAGTGAGTAATGAGCAGTCAAATCATAAGCCCCATCTTTCCCACTGTAAGTTGCTCTGAAGAAGCAACCATAAATACGCTCTTCTTTGAATCCGCTCATACTACTCCATCCGTCACTGTTTATACAGCGCGCTTCAGCAAAAAGAAAAAAATCTGTGGTACCAAGGCGACTAGCGATCGGCCTGAAAAATAGCATTGGTAGTTATAGCACGGCGTCTATTACTAGAGGGAATAATGCGTACACACATGCATGCAGTGCTTCCACCCCGGGTACACACATGCATGCACTTACTCCACTCCATAGTAGTACAGAGTACATGGAGAGAAAATTGTGGACTTGATTGCGGTTACCACGCCCTAATTAATTGAGCATTAAACCAAATGCATCTAAAGTCTCTCTGGTGGTGGAAATGCATTGAGAGAAATGCATCATAATGAAGTGCGCCCGGTAAACTGTGACGGAGGGAGGAGTAGTATGAAGGTGCAAAACCAAGTACGCGTATGGCATGTCGGTCAACGCACCTCCTCTTGGCATATCACTGACATGTGGGACAGGAGTGTGAGCAAACCAATCTCAATTGACGGCAAAGAGCCAACCCGCCGTTCCTTGAGAGAGACGAGGAGCGAGAACACACAGACGGGCTCGCACGGAGGCCAAGATATATTCGAGCATGGTTGGTTGATCGATATCATTCATTACATGTTGGGCTGCTGTTTTCCGCCCTTCTCCGGAATAAACATGTACTTTATCAGAGATAAAAAAATAAGAGTACATACGCTCCACCATGCGGTTATAGTAGTAGTACTACTCGTACTACTGCGCTTGGCTCTTCGCCTCTTCGTGAAGTCGAACAATGATGGTACTCCGCATGTTGGGTACTATAATGTATGCCTCTGGCAATCTGACACCGAATGTACTCATGCATGTCCACCGAGGGTAGGTTGCATTAGTCAAAAGGCGTAAGCGAGCTTCACCTTGTCCTGCAAGCTTCTCCTTGTTCTGTGAGTTGACGAGTGAGGGAGTCCTGGATTAGGGGGGGTATCCAGACAGCCGGACTATATACATCGTCCGTACTATTGGAGCATGAAGATACAAGACTCAAGACTTTGTCCCGTGTCCGGATGGGACTCTCCTTTGCGTGGAAGACAAGCTTGGCGATCCGGATATTGTATTTCCTTCCTTGTAACCGACTCCATGTAAACCCTAGCCCTCTCTGTGTCTATATAAACCGGAGAGGATGGTCCTTAGAAGGCCGATCACAATTACAATCGTACCATCATAGGCTAGCTTCTAGGGTTTAGCCTCTATGATCTCGTGGTAGATCTACTCTTGTACTACTCATATCTTCAATATTAATCAAGCAGGAAGTAGGGTTTTACCTCCATCGAGAGGGCCCGAACCTGGGTAAACATTGTGTCCCTTGCTTCCTGTTACCATCAGCCTAAGACGCACAGATCGGGACCCCCTACCCGAGATCCGCCGGTTTTGACACCGACATTGGTGCTTTCATTGAGAGTTCCTCTGTGTCGCCATTGCAAGGCTTGTTGGCACCTTCAATCGTCAACAACACGGTCCAGGGCGAGACTTTTCTCCCCGGACAGATCTTCGTGTTCGGCGGCTTCGCACTGCGGGCCAATTCACTTGGCCATCTGGAGCAGATCGATAGCTACGCCCCCGGCCACCAGGTCAGGTTTGGAAACCTGAACTACACGGCCGATATCCATGGAGACTTGATCTTCGACGGAATCTGGCATGTGCTAGGAGCGCCGGACAGTCACGATGAGCACGGCCTAGACCTGCTGTCGGACAGTGCTCGGGATATCACCCCTGCAGTGGCCCCGGACCTAAATCCGGGGCAGACTGCGTGGCCCAAGGACGGGTGGATGGACCCCGCTCCACAGGCTGCACACTCATCGGTGGTAGAGCCGAACCCAGGCATCGCCTCTAGGGACGCCTATGATTCCGGACCCCCAGACTCGTATCCGGTTATAGGTTCCACTCCGCGCACTCCCGAGCCCGCCGAGCCTGGTTGGGCTCCGGTTATGGAGTTCACCGCTGCGGATATCTTCCAGCACTCGCCCTTTGGCGACATGCTGAACTCATTAAAGTCTCTCTCTTTGGTAGGAGGCTCTCAGCCGAACTATGTCTGGCTCGAGTGGGAAGCTAGCAACGAAGGAATTCGTTGCCCACCCACCACCCACTTCATAGCCACGGTTGATGATTTGACCGACGTGCTTGACTTCGACTCCGAAGACATCGACGGTCTAGACGACGATGTAGGAGAAGAACAGGAACCACCACCCACGGGGCGGTGGACAGCCACCTCTTCATAGGACATATATATGGTGGACACTCCGAAAGAAACCAATGGTGATGAGGCAATGGAGGATAACCCCTCCAAGAAGAAAGCGAAGCATGGGCGTCACCAACGCCGCTCCAAGCCCCACCACAGCAATACCGGCACTGGAGACGAAAACAATCCGGACGGTGTCGAAGATGAATACAACCCCGATCAGCCCGCCTTCGAGCAGGCCGAGCAGGAAGATGGGCAGGACAGCCCAGATGAACAGGCGATGGACGGGTATCCAGAGGAGGACAACTACATGCTCCCCTCCGAAGACGAGATTAGCCTCGGCGATGACGAGTTCGGCGTGCCCGAGGACCCCGCGGAGCAGGAGCGCTTCAAGCGCCGGCTTATTGCCACTGCGAGGAGCCTGAAGAAGAAGCAGCACCAGCTTCAAGCTGATCAAGACCTGCTCACAGACAGATGGACAGAAGTCCTGGCAGCCGAGGAATATGGACTCGAGCGCCACATGGCTGACCGATAAAACGGCATATCGGCCCGAATACCAGCCCACACCACCGCGCCAGTTTACTATGGCCCGGGGCAATACTCAGGACCTGCGCGATAGATTGGATAACACTGCAGGACAACCAAGATCGATCTACGGATCACGGGGGCGCGCTGCAGCACATGACGATGACCGTCATACCGGATACACTAACAGCAAATCTGGCCGGGCCGAACACAATCAACCAAACTTAGTCGGACTACGTCGCGACATGGCCTGGCACAGAGGCGCCGCACACCCCCTTTGCTTCACCAATGAAGTGATGGATCATGAATTCCCAGAAGGGTTCAAACCCGTAAACATCGAATCATACGATGGCACAACAGACCCCGCAGTATGGATTGAACACTTCCTTCTCCACATTCACATGGCCCGCGGAGACGATCTACACGCCATCAAGTATCTTCCCCTTAAGCTCAAAGGACCCGCCCGGCATTGGCTAAACAGCCTGCCCGCAAATTCCATTGGTAGTTGGGAAAACCTAGAAGACGCATTCCTCGACAACTTCCAAGGCACATATGTGCGACCACTGGACACCGATGACTTGAGTCACATTACTCAACTGCCCGGAGAATCAGCCAGGAAATTCTGGACTCTGTCCTTAACTAAAAAGAACCAAATAGTTGACTGTCCGGACACCGAAGCCTTGGCGGCCTTTAAGCATAATATCCGCGACGAATGGCTCTCCCGACACCTCGGCCGGGAGAAACCCAAGTCCATGGCAGCTCTCACGACACTAATGACCCGCTTTTGCGCGGGCGAGGACAGCTGGTTCGCTCGCAGCAGCACTACGCCACATTCTGGCACGTTAGACGTCCGCGATAATAATGGCAAGCTACGGCACAAGAGACACAAGCGATGGAACAACGACGATAACACCGAAGACATGGCAGTCAACGCCGGATTCAGCGAATCCAAATCCGGTCAGTGGAAGAAACCGTTCAAACGAAACAATTAGGGATCGTCCAGTCTGGACCGCATACTGGAGCGCCCGTGCCAAATTCATGGCACCCCAGAAAAGCCAGCCAACCACACTAATAGAGACTGCTGGGTGTTCAAACAAGCCGGCAAAATAAACGCCGAAAACAAGGACAAGGGGCTTCATAGCGACGATGACGAAGAGCCCCGGCGTTCGAACACGGGCGGACAGAAGAAATTCCCCCCCCCCCAAGGTGAAAGCGGTCAACATGATCTACGCTACTCACATTCCTAGGCGGGAACGGAAGAGAGCACTAAGGGACGTCTACGTGATGGAGCTAGTCGCCCCAAAATTCAAGCCATGGTCTGCCTGTCCGATCACCTTTGATCGTAGGGATCACCCTACTAGCATCTGTCATGGCAGATCGGCCGCATTGGTTCTAGACCCAATCATAGACGGATTTCACCTCACACGAGTCCTTATGGACAGAGGCAGTAGCCTGAACCTGCTTTATCAGGATACAGTGCACAAAATGGGCATAGGCCCTTCAAGGATCAAGCCCACCAAAGCCACCTTTAAAGGTGTAATTCCTGGAGTAGAGGCCCGTTGTACGGGCTCTATAACATTGGAAGTGGTCTTCGGATCTCCGGATAACTTCCGAAATGAAAAGTTAATCTTTGATATTGTCCCTTTCCGTAGTGGCTACCACGCACTACTCGGACGAACCACATTTGCTAGATTCAATGCGGTACCACACTATGCATACCTCAACCTCAAGATGCCAGGACCGCGTGGGGTCATAACAGTCAACGGAAACATGGACCGCTCTCTCCGTACAGAAGAGCATACTGCAGCCCTCACAGGGAAGTACAATGCGTCCTCATCCGACAAACCACCAATCCGGCGGCAACAACCTCGAGCACAGTCAAGCGAGTCCGGAGCACCCCGCAAGAGGATCACCAGGCACGCCAAGAGCGCGACTAGCAGTCCGGCCTCCGCTCAAGCCCTATCAAAGCAGCATTTGTGCCACGTGTACACAATTACGCACTCAAAATACCATGGGCACAGGCAGAGGCTCAGCAGTGACTCAGTCAACAGTGCGGTTTCACCGCAACATACCTTCGTAACCCTCCCTTTTTACCTTTCAGGACATTGCTTTATAGCAGCCTCTTCAGAAGAGCCGGATTGTCGGACTTACATAGGAGAGAAAACCAAGGAGGTAACAGGCTCTGTGTACAAAAGGAAATACCCAGGTGGAATCTGTTCACGAACGTTATACCTGTTTTATATACCTACATGCAGCCTGCCCTTGGATAGGACATGTTAAATAGTCCTATTTACTTCTGCTTAAACGCACTCATTGTAAACATACGCTTAAACGTATTGTTCATCAATGGGAGATCATATGTAGCATTAGCTTATTATTCCTATCTGCACATTTTTCCATAAATGTTTATTTACAATTGCATCCGTACACTTTGGTACGTTTATTTCGCCAGGGGCTTCCTATGGCGCCCCGCAATACGGCAAGCAAAGTCCGAACACTTTCAACAGTGCGGCACCCCGAACTTGTAGCACTATATGCATCAGCTCCGAATCATGTCTTGGGTCCACAGTTGGGTTAGCCCGGCTCCCTTGTTTTGGTACCTTATGTTCTGTTATATCGGCTAAGGTAGCGCAGGGAGAACTACTGCGATTGTGTCCCGGTTCTTTCGGACGAGCACCTCAGTAGAGAAAGCCGAAAACTGACCGGCATGATGTGGCGAGAGCTGGTCGCTGTTCGAGAGGTCTTAAAATCCTTAAAGATTTTTTCCGCTTTAGGCGAGGAATCAGCCTCGTCCGATTTAGGCGTATATAGCGCCCCAGTTTGGCCTTCCGAACTCTAGGGGCTTCGCCGAAATTTAAAATTGTAGACTTCTATGGCTAAGTGAAGGTTATAAAGCCGCATAGTCCAATTGCCTTGTTCGCTGCGCTAGACACCTCCTTTAGGGACCAAACATTTGGATAAAGAGTGTCTGGGTTTTCCACGAACACCCCAGTACTAGTTATGTGGGGGCGGAAGCCGATGACTGGCCTACTTTCAGAATTTTATAAACAGCCGCACAGAAGGTAATATTTTAAATCAAAAAGCGCTACATAGCACAAGTAACTTCGTCCTTATATTACAAACATGACAGAAGTGGATTCATTCTAAAATTGTGTCCTTGGTACATTCATCAGCCACGAGATGAGCGCCCTTCATAACGCCTTCATAATATCTCTCAGGACAGCGATGCGCCTGCCCTTCGGCGGCCCGTCCTTCACCAGCTTCTCCACATCCAGCTTGCCCCAATGCACCTTCCCACGGGCGAAGGCCCGGCGGGCACCCTCAATGCAAATGTATCATTTGATCACTTCAAGCCACGGACAGGCATTCACCATCCGCTTGATCAGGCCGAAGTAGCTAGTGGGCAGGGGCTCACCGGGCCACATCCGGACTATGAAATCCTTTATAGCCACTTCGGCCGCCCTACGGAGTTCAACCAACTGCTTCAGTTGGTCACTCAGAGGCGTTGGATGTTCGGCCCCAGCACTAGGACTAGAACAACTTCTCCATCGCGCTCCCCTCCTCGGCACGGTAGAACTCCGCGGCGTCTGATACGCTGCATGGCAGATCTGTGAATGCCCCTGGAGAGCTCCGAATTCGGGTAAGTAAAAGAAACGCCTCCGCCACATGCTTGCTTTGCATAAAGAATTTCTTACCTGCCGCTATCTTCTTGGCCTCCTGGATTTCCTGCTGTGCCTTCTCGGCTTCGGCCTTGGCGTCTTTTATACTAGCAAGGGCCTTCGCAAGCTTGGCCTCTTTCACCTTAAGCTCATGCTCCACGGACTCGAACTTCTTGCCGAGCTCCTGGAGCTCTTGCTGTACCTCACCCACTCTAGCATCTTGCTTTTTGCACTCCTTGCGTTCCAAGGCCGCCTTGTGTTCGGCCTCGGACAGCGCTTTCTTGAGAGATGCCACTTCGGTGGTAGCCCCTGTTACAAAATCACGACGCTTCATCGTTAGAATAACCAATTTTATCTATCCTTCATTATATGAGAGCGGGGAATCACTCACCTTTGTTCTCTTCGAGCTGCCTCCTTGTGAGGTCGAGCTCTCCCTACGCCTGCTCCAGGTCCTGTTTTAGTCCGGCGATCTCGGCCGCACGGACAGCAGCGGCAAGCAGCACAGCCTGCTTATTCACATTCAAACTTATTGTTAGACTCCTGCGGATTATAATTGACCCTCCGTTTGGTCTTTCTTTCCGAACACCAAACAGAGTATCACGGGCTACTACCTATCGGGTGGTAATTTCACATATTTTTATTACTTACCTCAAAGCCTGTTAGGAGGCTGGTGTAAGCTTCGGTTAGTCCGCTCTTGGCGGAAAAGACCTTCTGAATCACCGCACTCATAAGAGTACGATGCTCTCCATCCATGGAAGCGCCTCGAAGCGCTTCCAGCAGACAATCCGATGCCTCGGGCGTAGCGGAAGTCCTTGGCACAGACGGCTCGCCCTCCCTAATGAGGGGCTGCCTGCTTGAGTCCAGAACCATTGGAGGTTCCGGAACAATGTTTGGCTGAGAGCCCGGCTTACTGGGACTCTCATCAACACGATCCGCGGGGATCTTGAACCCCGCGTGTCCGATGTCTGGAATGCCGCCTTGGGGCGCCTCCAGAGCCACCTCCCCCCCGCTCTGGGAGCCTTTGGGACAACACCTCCGTGTCATCCGCAGGCTGAGGAGTAGTGGCCGTCGGGAGCGAGTTCATCGCTGAATCGCTCAAGGTCCCATCCGAAGACGACACCTCGGGATGGACCCTGGCCGGACTATATACAAGTTCGGCGTTATAACAAAACTATGAAGCAAAATTAAGATAGAGTGCAGATACTTACGATCACACTAGGGGCTTCTTCCTGGGCAGCCACCCCTCCTCGCTATCGGCGGCGGTGGCGGAGTAGTCCGGAAGGGACGCTGTCGGTGCCAAAACCGGTGGATCTCAGGTAGGGGGTCCCGAACTGTGCATCTAGGCTGATGGTAACAGGAGACAAGGGACACGATGTTTTTACTCAGGTTCGGGCCCTCTCGATGGAGGTAAAACCCTACTCCTGCTTGATTAATATTGATGATATGGGTAGTACAAGAGTAGATCTATCAGAGAGGCTAAACCCTAGAAGCTAGCCTATGGTATGATTGTTGTTCGTCCTAAAAACTCTCCGGTTTATATAGACACTGGAGAGGGCTAGGGTTACACAGAGTCGGTTACAATGGGAAGAGATCTACATATCTGTATCGCCAAACTTGCCTTCCACGCCAAGGAATGTCCCATCCGGACACGGGACGAAGTCTTCAATCTTGTATCTTCATAGTCCAGGAGTCCGGCCAAAGGTTATAGTCCGGCCATCCAGACACCCCCTAATCCGGGACTCCCTCAGTATCCCCTGAACCAGGCTTCAATGACGACGAGTCCGGTGCACAAATTGTCTTCGGAATTGCAAGGCGGGTTCCTCCTCCGAATACTTCATAGAAGATTTTGAACACAAGGATAGTGTCCGGCTCTGCAAAATAAGTTCCACATACCATCGTAGAGAGAATAATGTTTGTATAAATCTAATTTGCTGACGTATTTTGCAGTGTGACATCACGCCACGGCCAAGCCTTTATTTGAATCGTTTTTGTCAGGACCCCGACTCGATGTCACATCGATCTAGCTGGTAACACCTCATATCACTTTGCGGCCTCACGCACGGTATCCCCACGGGTGTCGTCTTACCTTTTCCCGGGACCGTTTGCGCCTTTTGGCTCACGTATATGATAGTGTCGCTAGCATCCATATGATAAAGAGCCCGGGCTGACATGGCTAGTCGTAAACCCAAAGTGGCACAGACTTACAGGGACAGGCATCCATGACCCAGCTTCGAACGTGTCGGTCATCAGCAAGTGGGTCCGGGCTGTAGCACTGGGCTAGCAGGACTCTGGTTAACCGGGCTGTAGCGGGCTAATAGGACTCCGGTACTCAAAGCGTGACATTTCCCCGAAGGGACAGACACAGGAACGAAGAAGGACACATGCCGGCCAGCCTAAGTGTTCCAGAGCAGTAGCAAGCTACCATGGCTCAGCGGTAACACTAGGAGACATTTCCCGGTAAGAGAGGCTACTAAAGATAAACAACTAGATAGTCAGATCCCACACATACCAAGCATTTCAATCATACACACAATATGCTCGATATGTGCAAATACAACGAAGCATCACAACATGACTCTATGACACAAGTACTTTATTTAAGGCTCAGTGAGCCATACATAACATACACAAAGGTACGGGTCTCACGACCCCACATACAAGTCATACAGTCATACAAACCAGCAGCGGAAGTAACTTGTCTGAGTACAGACAACTAGTAAAATAAAAGAGGCTTGGAAAGCCTAGCTATACTACGTGGTCCATCACAAGCTCAGGGTCACCACCTGGGTCTTTAGCCTACTCGTTGATGTCAACGTCTACATAGAACCCATCAGAAGGGGTTGCAGCGTCTTCTGTAAAAATGTAGATTATAGCAACATGAGTACAAAGGTACTCAGCAAGACTTACATCAGATCCTACATACATGCATATTATCAAGAAGGGTTGGTGGAGTTATTGCAGCAAGCTAGCTTTGACTCTTGGCTAGACTATCCTACGATACTCCAACTTGAAATGGTTTTGCGCACACGAGTCCACTACTCACCACTTCAATACACCACCGAGGATCCGCCTCCGTCTTCCTACGGAAGAGCCATCCTCGGCACTCACTCTTATCTTGAGGCTTTTAGTAGTTTCCATTTACTTGTCTATGAACTGTATAGGCAACCAAGTAGTCCTTTACCGCGGACGCGGCTATTCGAATAGATCATGTTGACCCTGCAGGGGGTACTTCTTCATACACGCTCTCACCACTTACCGTCGTTTACACGACATGTACTCGGCAACCTTCAAGCGGAAGCCCAACATGGGTGTCGGCCACGACCTACCTAATCACCTAAGCCTCCAGTCCAGGTTTATCGCCTATTCAGGTTCCATCCGCAGGGAGTCCGCCCGAGGTTTCCCATACGGCCCCGAACGATGTGAACAGGGTTCCCGAGATACCTAACGGGTATTCGGTACACCCGGCCACGTACCTACCGCATCACAGCCCACCCCTATGGTCAGCGCTGTCCACGGCCTCCAGTAGGCTACAAACACCAGAAACTACTTGCAACTCCTGGACGGAGAACTAGGGTGAATAAGAAGCCGAGAGGGTCCATTGGTTTCGGGCCCAATGCATGGTAGTAGCTGATTCTTAAATCACACATACAGATCTCAGTGCTTAAGGTCGGCTTCAATGAAACAACCCACCATGTACTCCTACATGGCCTCTCATCGATACCTTTACCAAATCGTGTTCACCACACCACTCTTATTACCAACATAATCATTTCACTCCAGCCCATCACCCCGATGAACCAGACCTGACACGACTCTAAGCATAGCAGGCATAGCAAGGTAGGAACAACACATACATATGGCTCAATCAACTCCTACACATGCTAGTGGGTTTCATCTAGTTACTGTGGCAATGACAGGTCATGCAGAGGAAATGGGTTCAACTACCGTAGCACACAGCAGTTTGAATCGCGTTGTCTTAATGCAGTAAAAGAGAGCAGGAGCGAGAACATGGGATTGTATCGATATGATCAAATGGTTGGTTGCTTGCCTGATGGTTCGATGCACGGATACGGTTCTTCGTTAGGGTAATCACGGTACTCCTCGGGGACAGATCCTGTCGCAAAGGACATCGATACACAAGCATCACCAAACAATGTGCAACAATATGATGCATGCATGAAACATGGCAATATGAGTGTGTTGGGCTAATGCAACTAAAACCAGAGAGGTTTGAACAAATTTGAATCAAAGATTCAAATTTCAAATTCAAACATGGCCTCTTTAAGTTCTTTTCTTTGTTCTGCTTGAAACATCAATTTAACTTGTTTGATCATGCATGAAAATAGTACAGATGGATAGATTGGATTTTTCTGATCATTTTTCGTATATAATTTGTCCAATTTGGAGTTACAGAATAAAAGTTATGAATTTTTGAAGTTTAATTAATATTCTGGAATTTCCTGATTTAATTTAAATCCAGAAAATCAATTACTGCGTCAGCCTGACGTCAGTGTGACGTCAGCAGGTCAACGGAACAGGTCTGGTCAAACCTGACAGTGGGTCCCGCATGTCAGGGTGATTATTTTAATTAAAATTTAATTAAAACTAATCATGTTTAATTAACAGGGCTGGGCCCCACCTGTCATTGACTCAGGGGAGTCAACCAGGGCCCACCCGGGGTCAAAGTCAAAGTCGGCTGCCGGCGTTTAGCCGCCGGCGAGCCCGACGCGGCGGCGGGAGTGGTTTTGGCCATTTCGGCCACCAAATGGACCGCGGAGACCACCGGAGTGGAGCTGAGGACAACCCGCAGCTCTTGGCGGAGTCCGTTGGGGTCGGGGTGGCCGGAGTCGACGGCGGCGAGCTCGGCTGCGGCCGCCGGGGTTCGGTCGTGCACGGGAACGGGGTTGGAGCTCGAAGTCGAGCGAAGCGAGGCGCTAGGGATGCTCTACGGGGTCTTGCGAACTCGTTGGACTCGCCGGGGTGACCAAATGGTCACCGGAGCTGCGTCGACGGCGAGCTCGGCGACGGCGGAGGTTCGGCCGTGGTGGGGAGGAGGCTACGGTGGGGAAACGAGGGGGAGAAGAGGGGGAAACGGTGGCGTAGCTCACCGCGGTTGCAGTGGGCGTCGAAGCGGGCTCGGGGACGCGCTGGTGACGGTGAATTCGACGGCGACGATGGTCGGAGCCCGAAGAGGGGAACGGCGACGTGGCGGCGATGCAGGGCTTCCGGGGAGCTGTGGAGCGGTGGGGAGGAAGAGGGAGTCGAGGCGGAGCTCCTGAGCTAATCGGGGGAGCGAGGGGTGGTCGGAGACGGCGGCTATGGCGAACGGCGGCGACGGTGGTGTTCGGCCGTGTGAGAGAGAGAGCGAGGGAGAGGAGAGGAGAGCCGGGGGAGAGTGAGAGAGAGCAGGGGGAGAGGCGTGGCGTCGTCCAGGGCGTCGAGCGAGGAGGGGAGGGCAGGCAAGCAGGCGAGCAGGTGGCGTGGCGCGGTGGCGCGCGCGCGCGCCGGCCACACTCCCCTCCCTCTGTCGGGACGAAGACGACAGAGGAGGGAGGTGGGCTGGGCCGGCTGCTGGCTGGGCCAGCCAGCTGGCTGGGCCGCACAGGGAGGAGCCCAGGTAAGCTTCTCCCTTTATATAATTTTCTGTTTCTGTTTTTATTTAATATATCTGCAACTTTGTTGAATTAAATAAAATACCTAGGCAACTCCAAAAATCACCAAACTATTCCTGGCCCATAGCTGGATTATTTCCAACATGAAACATTTTAGTTTGGAGATATTTGAGCATTTAAATATTTTATAATATTTTAAATGCCCAAATTCAAATATTTATGATTTAATTCAAAAACCCTAGGATGGCCTAGGAAAATGTGCACCACTTTTGGCAGAGGTTCTGAACCAAGGCAAAAATGATGGGCATTTTAGAAGGGCATTTCAGGTTCATTGAAAAATTATTTTAGTAACCCTAGTTGGTTTCAGAGGGGACTGGGGGTTCTGTCATCCCCATTTCAAGTTTCTGATGAAAAGGTAAACATGATGCAACACTCTAATGCATGACTAACTAGGTTGTGACAACTCACCCCCACTCAAAAGAATCTCGTCCCGAGATTTGGGTTCCTCCGAGAAGAAGGCGGGATATTCAAGTCGAAGACGATCCTCCCTTTCCCAAGTTGCTTCATCCTCAAAATGGTGCGACCATTGAACCTTGAGAAACTTGATATTCTGACGTCGAGTGATACGCTCGGCCTGATCGAGGATACGGATGGGGTACTCTCGATATGTAAGATCATCTTGGAGATCAAGCGTTTCGTGGTCCACTTCGCGGATAGGATCCGAGAAGCAACGCCTGAGTTGAGAAACGTGGAAGACATCGTGAACTCTGGAGAGGTGCGGAGGTAGTTCCAACTGGTAGGCAACTTCTCCTCGTTTGGCAAGAATGCGAAAAGGTCCAATGTAACGAGGAGCCAATTTGCCTTTGATACCGAAACGATGGGTTCCCTTCAGAGGGGTGACCCGAAGATAAGCTTTCTCGTCAACCTCGAAAGTCATAGCCTTATGTTTTCGGTCATATTGACTCTTTTGACGGGATTGAGCTGTTTTCAACTTTTCACGAACGATACGAACTTGTTCTTCTGCTTCCTGAATCATATCCGGGCCAAAGAATTGTCTTTCCCCGGTCTCTGACCAGTTAAGGGGTGTTCGACATCGTCGTCCATAGAGAACTTCAAAAGGGGCTTTACCCAAGCTAGATTGATAGCTGTTGTTGTAAGCGAATTCGGCAAATGGAAGGCACTTCTCCCAGTCCATTCCGAATGAGATAACAGAGGCTCGAAGCATGTCTTCTAGAATCTGATTGACGCGTTCCACTTGACCACTCGACTGAGGGTGGAAAGCGGTGCTAAAGGAGAGACGAGTTCCCATAGCATTTTGGAAACTTTCCCAAAATCGAGAGGTGAAAAGACTTCCTCGATCCGAGTTAATTTCCAAAGGAACACCATGGAGAGACACTATTCGGGAGATGTACAAATCTGCCAGCTGACTAGCGGTTATACTCTCACGAACAGGTAAGAAATGAGCTACTTTGGAAAGACGATCGATCACGACGAAAATAGCATTATTCCCTCTCTTGGTCCTGGGAAACCCGGTAATGAAATCCATACCAATTTTATCCCATTTCCATTCAGGAATAGCTAAGGGTTGAAGGGTGCCAGCAGGCCGTTGATGCTCTGCTTTTACACGACGACAGACGTCGCAATTTGCAATATACTGAGCAATTTCTCTCTTCATCCTAGTCCACCAGAACCTCTGGCGTAGGTCCTGATACATCTTAGTACTACCGGGATGAATAGTGAGAGGAGATTCATGAGCTTCCTTAAGGATTAATCGCCTTAGGTTGCGCACTTTGGGAACTACTAGTCGATTCCCGAAGTATACGACTCCTTGATCATTAATGGAGAAACAATCCGCAATTCCTTTCTGAATGTTCCTCTTGATGCGGGAGATTCCCGGATCTACCTTCTGTGCTTTGATAATTTGATTCGTAAGGGTAGGTTTTGCCACCAAGGTGGAGAGAAAACCTTGAGGAACAATGTGAAGGTTAAGCTTCCGAAATTCCTCATGGAGAAGCGGTTGACTTTGTTGTAACATCAGGTTGTTACAATAAGATTTACGACTTAGCGCATCAGCCATGACGTTGGCTTTCCCTGGGGTGTAGGTTATTCCTAAGTCGAAGTCAGTGATCAATTCAACCCAACGTCTCTGCCTGAGATTCAAATCCGGTTGGGTGAAAATATACTTCAGACTTTGGTGATCTGTGAAAATTTCGCATCGATTACCGAGGAGGTAATGTCGCCAGGTCTTAAGTGCATAGACTACGGCTGCAAGCTCTAGATCATGAGTAGGATAATTCTCCTCATGTGGGTGCAATTGCCGTGAAGCGTAAGCAATTACGTGTCGATCTTGCATGAGAACGCAACCTAGTCCTTGTCGTGAGGCGTCGCAGTAGATAACAAAGTCCTTGGAGAAGTCTGGCGGTACCAGCACGGGAGCAGAAGTCAGGCGTCTTTTCAGTTCCTGAAAGCTGTGCTCACATTGTGGAGTCCATTCGAACTTCTTATCTTTCTTGAGGAGTTCGGTTAGAGGTTTGGCAACCTTGGAGAAGTTCTCGACAAAGCGACAACAATAGCTCGCTAAGCCTAGAAAACTCCGAACTTGCTTGACCGATTCGGGTGGAGTCCAGTTAAGGACGGCTTGAACTCGCTCAGGGTTAACAGCAATACCTTTACCAGATATTACATGACCCAGATAGGTCACTTCTGACAACCAGAATTCACATTTAGAGAATTTGGCATAAAGGCGATGCTCTCGAAGATTCTTCAACACTAGCCTTAGATGTTCGGCATGTTCTTCCTCGTTCTTGGAGTAGATGAGTATATCATCGAGATAAACTACGACGAATTTATCCAAATACTCCATGAAGATTGAGTTCATTAACCGAGAAAAGGTGGCTGGAGCGTTGGTTAAACCGAAGGACATGACGGTGTACTCGTATTGGTCATAACGAGTAACAAAGGCTGTTTTAGGAATGTCCCCGTTTCTGATTTTGATTTGATGGTAGCCCAACCTCAAATCCATCTTGGAGAAGACTGAGGATCCAGCGAGCTGATCATACAGATCGTTGATCCTGGGAAGTGGATATTTGTTCTTGATTGTGACCAAATTGACAGGTCGGTAATCTACAACCATCCGGTCCGTACCATCCTTCTTCTTGACGAATAGCACGGGGCAAGCCCACGGAGATGAGCTAGGTCGGATGAAACCCTTTTTCAAGGACTCATCGAGTTGTTTCTTAAGCTCGGCTAGTTCTAGGGGTGCCATCTTATAGGGTCTTCTAGCAATCGGAACGGTTCCTGGAATGAGGTCTATTACGAACTCAACATCCCTGTCAGGTGGAACACCTGGCAATTCCTCTGGGAAGACATCCGGGAAGTCATGGACTACCGGAACGTCCTCAAGGTCTGGCAAAGGGCTGGCGTTAAGAGAATATAATTGTCGCTTGGCTATTCGGGTCAAGACATTGACTATCTTCCCCGAAGGATGGGTGAGTTGAACAGTCCTAGAGAAGCAATCAATTTGGGCATGATGAGCTGACATCCAGTCCATACCCAGAATGATATTAATATCTGAAGATTTAAGGGCTATCAAAGACGCAAGGAAAACAAGTCTGTCGACTTGGATTTCATTTCCATAACTTACCCTAGAGGTCTGCCATCTAGAACTAGGGGTAGAGATTTCCATAGTGGATGGCATGTCACAGAATGCAACGTTATGCAAACGAGCATAATTTTCAGATATAAAGGAATGAGAGGCTCCTGTATCGAAAAGGAGAGATGCCGGGTGGCAATTAACAAGAAGCGTACCGAGAACGACGTTGGGATCCTCTTGAGCTTCTTCGGCAGAGATACAGTTGACATGGCCACGTGAAGCGGTGACCGGCTTGGCGTGGAATATTTTTCCTGTCGGCTTGCCACGGCCAACAGCTTTAGCAGATTGATTGGGGTTGGTCTGGGGACACTCACGCATATAGTGACCCGATTCCCCCACACTTGAAACAAGTCACGGAACTGGTACGTGGAGGAGCATTATTGGTTGGACCTCCATAGGGCTTGGCTGGAGCAGACTGTTGTACAGGGCGAGGTGCCTGGAAAGATGGCCTCGGTGTGAACCTGGGTGGCAGGGCGGTGTTGGGTACCCACACGCGGCGCTTCTGAGGACCAGCACCGGATGAGGAACCCATGTCACGTCCATGCTTGCGTGTTGCGTCATAGTCAGTCTGACCAGTTTCAGCACTGATGGCTTTGTTGACAAGTTTCGAAAAAGATGTGCACTCATGCAGACGGAGGTCGCGGCGAAGCTCAGGACTAAGGCCCTTACGGAACCTTGCTTGCTTCTTGGCGTCAGTAGACACTTCCTCAGTTGCATATCGTGCAAGATTACCAAACTCCCTGCTGTAAGCATCCACAGAGAGTCGGCCTTGGGTGAAACTGCAAAATTCTTCACGTTTACGGTCCATGAGACCCTCCGGAATGTGATGTTCACGGAAAGCCTCGCTGAACTCAGCCCAAGTAGTGACATGGCCCGCTGGGCGCATAGCTCCATAATTCTCCCACCATAGACTGGCGGGGCCTTCAAGATGATATGCAGCAAAGGTGACCTTGTCAGCCTCCGCTACCAGCGCGGAACGCAGTTTGTGAGAGATACTGCGAAGCCAGTCATCAGCGTCGAGACGCTCGGCGGAGTGGTGGAACGTGGGTGGATGCAATTTGATAAAATCACTGAGTGACACCACGTTAGCCCTCTGATGGTGTGCTGTATTCTGTTCAATACGCTCCAACAAACGGTTTGTCTCCCGCTTGTTTCTCTCAGCTTCCATCATAACCTCGGCTAGTGAAGGAGGATGAGGCAGATTTGCATCCCTGACTTCACTGCCTTCGGCCTGCTCTTGAGGAGCAGGGTTAGTGCGCGTGTTGACCATCCTAGGTAGACAAGACAATGATTTAGTCAGGATGGTAAAATTCCGACATAGGATATAGAATGTAAGGAATAACTCGAAATGCAAGATGATCATCCGTATGACATGGTAGATACAGAAACTGCTTCTTTATTCCATCGTCATACACACCATACAGGGTTTAGTACAAGACCAAACAAGTACTATTACGGTGAAAAGAGGATTACATCTCATCGGAGGCATTCCAAGCTCCTATACATTATTTTTCTACATCTCCGGAAGGAGTACAAACTAGGTCATATCCCACGAGTCACGCGGGACGATAGAGGACACAGCTAGTGCGAACTAGTGATACTACCACTAACTCAGACCGATCCATAGTAGTCCTCGTAGAAGTCACCTCCATAGCCTGGAAGTTCAACATGATCATCCGGAAACAGACGGTCTCGCGGAGCTTGTGGACCATAGGGGCTAGGATGAGGCCTTGGACCAACAAACGGTGGCCTGCGGGGACCGCGAGGTGGGGTGATGCCTCCTACATCACGCCAAACCATCACGTCTGGCAGAGCAGATCTCACAGGATAGAGATCGCGCATATCTGAGAATCCAGCTTGCACCGCCGGTGCGAACCGAGTCAAAGTGGCCCAGTGGTCAGCACGGGTATTGAAGAGCTCTAACCTCAAGGCCCGATTTTCACGGTCCTTATCCTCGAGCATCTCAGCAGTGGTGCGAGTCCGTGAATCCTCCTGAGTGGAGTCAGCATAGATAGCCTGGAGATATCCTTGTGCTCCCGGAAGTGATCCTGGCATATACCGGAAGTCAGAGTCCCGAAATAGACCAGATCTGACTCGCATAATGGTCATCATAGAGTAGGCGGCGTCCTGCACAGCCATCTCAATAGTAACCCCGAGTCCATAGGAGCAGTGAAGAGGCTCGGTGGATCCAGGATAAGATGGAAATATCCTGACAGTGCAGAGATACTGGCTTTGATTAAAGTCTCGGAATTGCTCTTCGACCGTGTACTCAGGATACCAGCGGTATCCAGCCTCAGTCATTACCCTGACCAACTTAGCAGTATGGCCGGGTACATCTAGGCATCGAGTCAGGCGAACCACTTGATTGAGGTCGCGAGTGGCCATCTGAAAGCACATTCATAATGCAAAGGCATTAGAACTTCTAGCAAAATTTCGGCAGCATAACAGCTGTAAATGCTCAAAAAGGATATTGAGACATTTGACAAAGGATTTCGTACATACTCAACATCATCATATCAAAGTTCTGAAACCATTCTGGCAACATAATGTGGTAGTAGAACTGAACTAGGCTGGTAACCATCAAACTTATAAGGTACTACTGATTAGTAACTCGTGATCCTGATAGAGAGAACAGGTCCTAATTCCTTAACCCCCGGTGGAAGAATGGACTGACTCAGATCAGAAAGTCATAAGGTATAAGGAGTAAAAAGAGCCTTACGTTCCAACCCACAAACAATTCCCCTACATATAGCTAAAGAATTTCTAGACTCAACATCGACCAGTTTGGCTTGGAGAACCTACAGGCAGTCCGGCTCTGATGCCAACGCTGTCAGGACCCCGACTCGATGTCACATCGATCTAGCTGGTAACACCTCATATCACTTTGCGGCCTCACGCACGGTATCCCCACGGGTGTCGTCTTACCTTTTCCCGGGACCGTTTGCGCCTTTTGGCTCACGTATATGATAGTGTCGCTAGCATCCATATGATAAAGAGCCCGGGCTGACATGGCTAGTCGTAAACCCAAAGTGGCACAGACTTACAGGGACAGGCATCCATGACCCAGCTTCGAACGTGTCGGTCATCAGCAAGTGGGTCCGGGCTGTAGCACTGGGCTAGCAGGACTCCGGTTAACCGGGCTGTAGCGGGCTAACAGGACTCCGGTACTCAAAGCGTGACATTTCCCCGAAGGGACAGACACAGGAACGAAGAAGGACACATGCCGGCCAGCCTAAGTGTTCCAGAGCAGTAGCAAGCTACCATGGCTCAGCGGTAACACTAGGAGACATTTCCCGGTAAGAGAGGCTACTAAAGATAAACAACTAGATAGTCAGATCCCACACATACCAAGCATTTCAATCATACACACAATATGCTCGATATGTGCAAATACAACGAAGCATCACAACATGACTCTATGACACAAGTACTTTATTTAAGGCTCAGGGAGCCATACATACCATACACAAAGGTACGGGTCTCGCGACCCAACATACAAGTCATACAGTCATACAAGCCAACAGCGGAAGTAACTTGTCTGAGTACAGACAACTAGTAAAATAAAAGAGGCTTGGAAAGCCTAGCTATACTACGTGGTCCTCCACAAGCTCAGGGTCACCACCTGGGTCTTTAGCCTACTCGTTGATGTCAACGTCTACATAGAACCCATCAGAAGGGGTTGCAGCGTCTTCTGTAAAAATGTAGATTATAGCAACATGAGTACAAAGGTACTCAGCAAGACTTACATCAGATCCTACATACATGCATAGTATCAAGAAGGGTTGGTGGAGTTATTGCAGCAAGCCAGCTTTGACTCTTGGCTAGACTATCCTACGATACTCCAACTTGAAATAGTTTTGCGCACACGAGTCCACTACTCACCACTTCAATACACTACCGAGGATCCACCTCCGTCTTCCTACGGAAGAGCCATCCTCGGCACTCACACTTAGCTTGAGGCTTTTAATAGTTTCCATTTACTTGTCTATGAACTGTATAGGCAACCAAGTAGTCCTTTACCGCGGACGCGGCTATTCGAATAGATCATGTTAACCCTGCAGGGGGTACTTCTTCATACACGCTCTCACCACTTACCGTCGTTTACACGACATGTACTCGGCATCCTTCAAGCGGAAGCCCAACGTGGGTGTCGGCCACGACCTACCTAATCACCTAAGCCTCCAGTCCAGGTTTATCGCCTATTGATACCAACGCTGTCAGGACCCCGACTCGATGTCACATCGATCTAGCCGGTAACACCTCATATCACTTTGCGGCCTCACGCACGGTATCCCCACGGGTGTCGCCTTACCTTTGCCCGGGACCGTTTGCGCCTTTTGGCTCACGTATATGATAGTGTCGCTAGCATCCATATGATAAGGAGCCCGGGCTGACATGACTAGTCGTAAACCCAAAGTGGCACAGACTTACAGGGACAGGCATCCATGACCCAGCTTCGAACGTGTCGGTCATCAGCAAGTGGGTCCGGGCTGTAGCACTGGGCTAGCAGGACTCCGGTAAACCGGGCTGTAGCGGGCTAACAGGACTCCGGTACTCAATGCGTGACATTTCCCCGAAGGGACAGACACAGGAACGAAGAAGGACACATGTCGGCCAGCCTAAGTGTTCCAGAGCAGTAGCAAGCTACCATGGCTCAGCGGTAACACTAGGAGACATTTCCCGGTAAGAGAGGCTACTAAAGATAAACAACTAGATAGTCAGATCCCACACATACCAAGCATTTCAATCATACACACAATATGCTCGATATGTGCAAATACAACGAAGCATCACAACATGACTCTATGACACAAATACTTTATTTAAGGCTCAGTGAGCCATACATAACATACACAAAGGTACGGGTCTCACGACCCCACATACAAGTCATACAGTCATACAAACCAGCAGCGGAAGTAACTTGTCTGAGTACAGACAACTAGTAAAATAAAAGAGGCTTGGAAAGCCTAGCTATACTACGTGGTCCATCACAAGCTCAGGGTCACCACCTGGGTCTTTAGCCTACTCGTTGATGTCAACGTCTACATAGAACCCATCAGAAGGGGTTGCAGCGTCTTCTGTAAAAATGTAGATTATAGCAACATGAGTACAAAGGTACTCAGCAAGACTTACATCAGATCCTACATACATGCATATTATCAAGAAGGGTTGGTGGAGTTATTGCAGCAAGCCAGCTTTGACTCTTGGCTAGACTATCCTACGATACTCCAACTTGAAATGGTTTTGCGCACACGAGTCCACTACTCACCACTTCAATACACCACCGAGGATCCGCCTCCCTCTTCCTACGGAAGAGCCATCCTCGGCACTCACTCTTATCTTGAGGCTTTTAGTAGTTTCCATTTACTTGTCTATGAACTGTATAGGCAACCAAGTAGTCCTTTACCGCGGACGCGGCTATTCGAATAGATCATGTTGACCCTGCAGGGGGTACTTCTTCATACACGCTCTCACCACTTACCGTCGTTTACACGACATGTACTCGGCAACCTTCAAGCGGAAGCCCAACGTGGGTGTCGGCCACGACCTACCTAATCACCTAAGCCTCCAGTCCAGGTTTATCGCCTATTCAGGTTCCATCCGCAGGGAGTCCGGCCGAGGTTTCCCATACGGCCCCGAACGATGTGAACAGGGTTCCCGAGATACCTAACGGGTATTCGGTACACCCGGCCACGTACCTACCGCATCACAGCCCACCCCTACGGTCAGCGCTGTCCACGGCCTCCAGTAGGCTACAAACACCAGAAACTACTTGCAACTCCTGGATGGAGAACTAGGGTGAATAAGAAGCCGAGAGGGTCCATTGGTTTCGGGCCCAATGCATGGTAGTAGCTGATTCTTAAATCACACATACAGATCTTAGTGCTTAAGGTCGGCTTCAATGAAACAACCCACCATGTACTCCTACATGGCCTCTCATCGATACCTTTACCAAATTGTGTTCACCACACCACTCTTATTACCAACATAATCATTTCACTCCAGCCCATCACCCCGATGAACTAGACCTGACACGACTCTAAGCATAGCAGGCATAGCAAGGTAGGAACAACACATACATATGGCTCAATCAACTCCTACACATGCTAGTGGGTTTCATCTAGTTACTGTGGCAATGACAGGTCATGCAGAGGAAATGGGTTCAACTACCGTAGCACACAGCAGTTTGAATCGCGTTGTCTTAATGCAGTAAAAGAGAGCAGGAGCGAGAACATGGGATTATATCGATATGATCAAATGGTTGGTTGCTTGCCTGATGGTTCGATGCACGGATACGGTTCTTCGTTAGGGTAATCACGGTACTCCTCGGGGACAGATCCTGTCGCAAAGGACATCGATACACAAGCATCACCAAACAATGTGCAACAATATGATGCATGCATGAAACATGGCAATATGAGTGTGTTGGGCTAATGCAACTAAAACCAGAGAGGTTTGAACAAATTTGAATCAAAGATTCAAATTTCAAATTCAAACATGGCCTCTTTAAGTGCTTTTCTTTGTTCTGCTTGAAACATCAATTTAACTTGTTTGATCATGCATGAAAATAGTACAGATGGATAGATTGGATTTTTCTGATCATTTTTCATATATAATTTGTCCAATTTGGAGTTACAGAATAAAAGTTATGAATTTTTGAAGTTTAATTAATATTCTGGAATTTCCTGATTTAATTTAAATCCAGAAAATCAATTACTGCGTCAGCCTGACGTCAGTGTGACGTCAGCAGGTCAACGGAACAGGTCTGGGTCAAACCTGACAGTGGGTCCCGCATGTCAGGGTGCTTATTTTAATTAAAATTTAATTAAAACTAATCCTGTTTAATTAACAGGGCTGGGCCCCACCTGTCATTGACTCAGGGGAGTCAACCAGGGCCCACCCGGGGTCAAAGTCAAAGTCGGCTGCCGGTGTTTAGCCGCCGGCGAGCCCGACGCGGCGGCGGGAGTGGTTTTGGCCATTTCGGCCACCAAATGGACCGCGGAGACCACCGGAGTGGAGCTGAGGACAACCCGCAGCTCTTGGCGGAGTCCGTTGGGGTCAGGGTGGCCGGAGTCGACGGCGGCGAGCTCGGCTGCGGCCGCCGGGGTTCGGTCGTGCACGGGAACGGGGTTGGAGCTCGAAGTCGAGCGAAGCGAGGCGCTCTGGATGCTCTACGGGGTCTTGCGAACTCGTTGGACTCGCCGGGGTGACCAAATGGTCACCGGAGCTGCATCGACGGCGAGCTCGGCGACGGCGGAGGTTCAGCCGTGGTGGGGAGGAGGCTACGGTGGGGAAACGAGGGGGAGAAGAGGGGGAAACGGTGGCGTAGCTCACCGCGGTTGCAGTGGGCGTCGAAGCGGGCTCGGGGACGCGCTGGTGACGGTGAATTCGACGGCGACGATGGTCGGAGCCCGAAGAGGGGAACGGCGACGTGGCGGCGATGCAGGGCTTCCGGGGAGCTGTGGAGCGGTGGGGAGGAAGAGGGAGTCGAGGCGGAGCTCCTGAGCTAATCGGGGGAGCGAGGGGTGGTCGGAGACGGCGGCTATGGCGAACGGCGGCGACGGTGGTGTTCGGCCGTGTGAGAGAGAGAGCGAGGGAGAGGAGAGGAGAGCCGGGGGAGAGTGAGAGAGAGCAGGGGGAGGGGCGTGGCGTCGTCCAGGGCGTCGAGCGAGGAGGGGAGGGCAGGCAAGCAGGCGAGCAGGTGGCGTGGCGCGGTGGCGCGCGCGCGCGCCGGCCACACTCCCCTCCCTCTGTCGGGACGAAGACGACAGAGGAGGGAGGTGGGCTGGGCCGGCTGCTGGCTGGGCCAGCCAGCTGGCTGGGCCAGCCAGCTGGCTGGGCCGCACAGGGAGGAGCCCAGGTAAGCTTCTCCCTTTATATAATTTTCTGTTTCTGTTTTTATTTAATATATCTGCAACTTTGTTGAATTAAATAAAATACCTAGGCAACTCCAAAAATCACCAAACTATTCCTGGCCCATAGCTGGATTATTTCCAACATGAAACATTTTAGTTTGGAGATATTTGAGCATTTAAATATTTTATAATATTTTAAATGCCCAAATTCAAATATTTATGATTTAATTCAAAAACCCTAGGATGGCCTAGGAAAATGTGCACCACTTTTGGCAGAGGTTCTGAACCAAGGCAAAAATGATGGGCATTTTAGAAGGGCATTTCAGGTTCATTGAAAAATTATTTTAGTAACCCTAGTTGGTTTCAGAGGGGACTGGGGGTTCTGTCATCCCCATATCAAGTTTCTGATGAAAAGGTAAACATGATGCAACACTCTAATGCATGACTAACTAGGTTGTGACAGTTTTACTGTCCCACCTCAGCGCGTTTAGCGAGGCGGTTTCCTTGGCACGTCTTGTCAAAGCAAAGATTGTGTCCCCTTATTCCAGGATTCTCATCAATACGGGCGTGGGTAACCCAACCGTGACTGTTGGTATGTCTTCTCAAACGAAGGCGAGTCCCAAACGGTCACGGGGATGGCTCTTGGTATTCAACCTCTTTATAAAGTGACCAAGGCTCGACTCCTTTCTTTCAATCTCAATCAAATCCGCCTCTTACCTCGAGTTCCAACACCCAAAGCTTCAGATTCAGGCGCTTCGGACTTCCGACGATGTCCGGCTCCGACCTTCAGGGCCGGTGGATGCCTTCCTCCGTTACGGAAGAGGACGTGTTAAAGTTAAGAGATGTCGGGTATCTTACCGGCGAAATCTTGCATAGGCTGCCTGCTTAAGGGCAGGTCATTCCCACTCCCAAGCCCGGTGACAGCGTGGTGTTCGCGTCTCACTTCCTTCGGGGGCTAGGCTTCCCGATTGACCCCTTATGAGGGGGCTCATGTTTTATTACGGGCTGGAATTCCACGACTTAGCTCCGGAGTCCATCTCCATATCTCATTGTTCATTGTCGCGTGTGAGGCCTTCCTCCATATTACTCCTCACTTCGGATTGTGGCTCAAAACCTTCAAAGTAGAGCCGAAGATGATCAAGGGGCAGCACGCGGAGTGCGGAGGTGCTGTTATAAGCAAGATTGCCGATGCTCCATGGCCCGAGGGCTCTTTTCAAGAGGAGTTCGGCTTATGGCAACGAAAGTGGTTTTATATTACCGCTCCCAGGGGCACCAAATGGGTGGCGCCACCTGCTTTTCGCTCAGGTCCCCCACCACAGCTAGCATCATGGGTCAATAAAGGGCTTAACTGGGGGCCGTCCAAGGATGTGCCTGTTGCAGGGCCGCATTTGAGATCTCCTAGAAAGAGATATCAATCTGGCCGTAGTGATGCAGGTTATGTTGATTCGCCGCATCCTGCCCTGCAAACGCCGCACCCTCCACCTGTGGGAGTTTAATCCGGAAGGACCATGAGCCCTCCAACATTTTGCGGGCGCGACGCCCATGGAGATGTACAATTTGTTCTTCGGATCACAAGCAACGTGTCCGGATTCATCCGAGGACGCATGTCTGAGCTGCAATCGTCCAGACACTCAAGTAAGTAGCCCTAGACCCGGACTCACTATACATATATTTATCATAAAATTGCCCCTAAAAGAGTTGTCCGTTAAGCAGGAATGGATAGCGAAAGCAAAACTAATCAGGTGTCCGGCTCCCCTCCCCGAGATTACGCTGTTAACCAGGATGCTGGAGGTTGCGCCTTCGGAAGAAGGCAAAGAGGGGAACAAGGAAGGTACCGCCTCCCCGAAGGAGGCTTTCAGGGAAGGAGGAATCGAGAATTCCTCCAACCAGGGGAAGAAGAGGACCGCCTCTGAAGACCCGAAGGCCATGGCCTCAAAGCGGGGGAAGAAATCTTCATCAGAGGGTCCGGCACCGGGAGGTGCCTCGGTCGCATTGTGTCCCCAAGGGGATCAGCTCTCCACCGAGCCATAAGTAAAGAGGGGGGTTTAAAATGAGAGATATCCCCATTCTATTTCTGAAGAAGATAACCGAAATTTTACCTTGTAGTTCGGATCTCCACCCTTCTCAGCAGAGCTCATCTTCAGGGGACCTTCGTCCGGAGATGATGGAGAGCGGAATGCCTCCCCCTGCCATACCGCCTTGCGAGGCGGGCGACCCTGAGGTGTCGTCACGAAGGGTTTCTCTGAATCCGGCAGGGCCGGAAGGCAGTCGTATGGCCCCCCAAGGCCATCCGTGTCCGGCCTTCGAAGAAGGCCAGCGGACGAGTCCGGCACCATCCGGTGCACGGTCAGAGGAGCTGAAGGATCTACTCGGGCGAGCCTCTATATCAGAAGAGCACCGTGCGTTGATGGATACGGTGATTGGAAGGATTTCATCCGCGGAAAGCGGATTGTACGAGGCCGTCCGGAGTTTACTGACGGGTTTTGAGGTACGTGAAATGATGTACCTTTTGACAGATCTGCATATATAAGATGTGCCCTATATAGATAGTAGCCCCTGAGACTCGGCGCGTTGTCAAAAAAGGACGGCGCACCAAGGATCATAATCCCAGGTATAATATTGCTCCTTTCTTATTTAGGTGGTGAAGTGTCCGGTGGCTGGCCGGACTGAAGAATTTGTCGAGCTAAAGCGGCAACTTGACGTGGCAGATGTCGACATCGCGCTTGTCAACAGGCGGCTTGAGGAGGCACAAGGTATATAATTTCTCCGAAGACACCTGGTAAGAGGAGCTTGATGCCCGTACCTTACAACATATGTGCTTGATGCAGATGGTGCCTCTGCCATGGAGAACCTTCGGGCGGAACTTGCCCGAGCCAAGGAGCAGGCCAGGAAAAGCAATGCGGCTTCCTTAAAGGCGGCTGAAGAGCTGAAAGCCGAACAGGCTGCTCACTGCCAAAGCAATAAGGAAATGGCCGAGATTGCTGAAAAGTTGAAGAATGCTGCCGACCGCTGCAAGATTCTTGAAAAAGAAGATCGGGTGGCACAGAAGGACCTAGAGAAGGTCACTACCGAGGCCAAGGACACTCGCTCTGCGATGAGGGCTATGAAGGAGGAGCTACGTCAGGCCGGAGATATCACGGCTAGAAAGCCCTATATGCTGCGGATGAAGTTCGGGAATCCTAAATATGCTCCATTGGACCGGAAGTGGAGTTGGCGAACACTTACCTGGACTTGGTGGTGAGTGCCGCGGACGCGGCCGAACACTTCCGCGATCAAAATGACCACGAAGTGGAGAAGCTTTTTTGGTCGCAGTTCCACAATCCAGAGCGCCCACTTTCAGTATCCGATCGTTTGGCCGCATGGGCGGAGCTGAATAGGTTATCCGGACTCGCCATGAATCATGTTGTGAGTCATCTGTGGCCAAAAAGGCCCGAGTCGAAGAGTTATTTTAGCTTGGTGCAGCAGTTCCTCGGTGCGGTGCCACATATTAATGCAATGAAGAGGTCGGCGTGCATAGAGGGTGCACAGATGGCTCTTGCCCGTGTCAAGACATACTGGGCGGATATGAAGGCCAGTGCTGTTGCATCCCAAGATTCGGAAGAAAGTCGAGTACCTGCCGAGCACTATTTTCAGGAAGTTCTGCATAATAGAGCCGCAGTGCTCGAAGGATGTTATGTTCGATTAACGTGTAACATTGTAAAACCATGTTTCGATGGAATATAAAAGCTTTTTATACTTGTGCATTCAAGAATTAGAATACCTCATGTGCGGCCGTTAATGTATATGATTATATAACCTGAAAGATGGCAGTCTTCGGCTTCAGCCCCCACGCATATAATGCGGGGGTGTTCGCAAAAGGCGCATTTTCACACTTGATCCAACGTCTTGGTCCTATAAAGGAGGTGATAGCGCAGCGAACTAGGCAACCGGACTATAATGCTTTATCAATTTCACTTAGCCATAGGAGTATGACAATGGGGCTACTATATAGCCCCTAGGGGCACCGCGCTCACCCAAATTCGGGGCGCGTGTGTGCTTGACCGGGAAACGGCCCTTCGTTAATGCGGAGGAATCCTAAAGATTCTGGCGTGTCATCGAGTGGTTGACCAGTCTCACGCTATATCATGATAGTCAGTTTTCGGCTTTCTCTACTGAGGTGCTCGCCTGGCCGAACCGGGGCACAATCGCAGTAGTTCTCCTGGTGCCGCCTTAGCCGATAGAGCGGAACGTAAGGCAGCAAAACACAGGAGCCGGGCAAACCCAACATTTTACCAAAGACATGATTCGGAGCTGATGCATATAAGGCCAAACTCGCGACGCCGAACACTCCCTAAGGTATTCCGTCTTTATGGAAATGGGCTGAACAACGCCCTTGGTAAGAAGCCCCTCGTGTCCAGGTACGCGAAAAATTCTGACGTGGCCAAATGCCAAGACGCCAGCCTCCTCCTCGGTTAGGGAAAGAAACCAGGGGATGTTATCAACAAGAGATAGTAAAAAAGGTTTACGCAGGGTCTTAATCTGAAAAGAATCCTTGGAATGGGTCCCTACTACACGTCTGCGCATGTGTCTCCGTTGTGCCGTATCCTGGACGGGTGTAGTACGGTGCTCATCTGTAAAAGAGAGGAACTTAGTTGAAAAACAATCGTGCGAAAATTTATGTTATGTTAAATAAACAAAGTATAATTCGGGAAATGGGTAGGATTGAGCTTGATTGTCTCTTGTTGTATACGCACGGAGCCCCTTGTATGGGGGTATGCGGCTAATAAGCCTTTGCATGTTTACGCCGGACTTGTCTAGCCATGTCCGGGGTCTGAACGACCTGTTTAGGTGCTTTAACTAGTAAAGTTGGTTTAGTGTGTGGCTGTCAAGGCAGCCGCACAGTATTCCGCACTCGAGGAACACTCAATATTTCCCTTTAATGAGATGATGCCTCGCGGACCGGGCATTTTAAGCGTAAGGGATGCATAATGTGGTATTGCGTTAAAGCGGGCGAAAGCTTCGCGTCCCAGTAGTGCTTGATAGCTACTTGTAAATGGGGCGATGTGAAAGGTTAGCTTTTCGCGGCGGAAGTTGTCGGGGAAACCTAACATAACTTCTAGCAGGAGAGAACCCGTACAATGGGTATCTGGGCCTGGCGTTACCCCTTGAAAGGAAGTGTTGCCATGGCGAATTTTTGTTGGGTTTATCCCCATTTTGCGGATTGTGTCCTGGTATAGCAGGTTTAGATCACTGCCGCCGTCCATTAGGACTTGTGTAAAGTGGAGTCCGTCAATTATCGGATCTAATACCAAGGCAGTCCAGCCTGCGTTCCAGATACTTCTAGAGTAATCCTAATGGTCGAAGGTGATTGGTTGTAACAACCAGTGGCGGGACTCCTCTGGGAAGGTGATTGGTTGTAACTATAGGAAACAGGTAATTTGCTGTCTATGGATCACAGACGGCAAAGACCTAATTCCAGACGGCAAAGACTTTGCCGTTAGGAAGCAGATGGCAAAGTCAGACGGCAAAGATAAATCGGCAAAGAATACTTTGCCGTTTGTTGTTTGTCGGGACGACGGCAAAGAGTTTGCCGTCTGTCAATAGGGTTTGCCGTTAGCAGACCAGCCAGACGGCAAAATATGCCAACAAACGGAGCGGTCGCATTGACGGACGGCGTCAAGTACTTTGCCATCAGTTACGCTATGTCTTTGCTGTCTTCCTCGTATGCCCAGACGACAAAGAAAATATTTTTATTTAAAAAAACAAAACAACACTAGAAGTGCAGAGGACGTAGATTGCCGAAGGCATATGGAAAATCTTTCACAGCAATATGAGGAACAAACGGATTTTTACAAGACAGAAGTATTTTGTTTATATACTATATCCATCATCACAGTATTTACACAATATAATGTTCTCCATTTATAAAAAGAACGAACAAACCAAACAACAACAAAAAACGATTACAAAACAGACGAACTGGCCCTTGCCAGCGTCCAGATCCGAGCACGGGCGTCCAGCTAGAGGAGGCGAATGGTGGTCTTCCAGCGGAGTTGACCATGGCGCCGTGGAGCCCCTGGATTGGAGAAGTACAGGGCACAGTTAAAGCAATATCAGATCCAGGGTAACTCCAGTTTAAGACGAACTTCTCGCGCCCAGGAAGCCTACTAGGTCTTGTTGCCCGCCACCTCAAACCTGATTCGGGTGCCATGAGGAACGAGAGCAGCCCCTGGGACTTCTTCTTCAAGCCCTTCGCGTCGCTCATCATCTCTGGGCTGCTCGTCGACGGCGCCGTCGTCGCCGGCCACGGCGCCCTCCGCATGCCAGAGGACCTGCCGTGTTGAAGGGTGGCGGCGGTTGACGAGCACGGGAGGAGACTCCCGCAACGGCGAGGCGGGATCGACCAGCGGTGGGTCACGGGTGGGAAGGATGAGGAAGATCCCGTGTTGGCCTCCGGCTTAGGCGACGGAGAGGAGGGGTCGAGCGGCAGCGGTTGACGAGCAGGGGAGGAGGAGGAAGATCCTGCGCCGGCCTCTGCTCAGGCGATGGTGAGGCGGGTCGACCGGCGGCGGCTAATGAGCAGGGGACGAGGAGGAGCTCTCAAACGGGAGGAGTTTGTGCGGCAGAGAAGGGATCGAGGAAGAGATAGGGTCGGGCGTGGGAGAGAGATTGTGGTGGGCCTTGGGGATAAGAGAGAGAAGGAATGGTGGGATGGGTGGGCGGGCGTGCGTGGTGAGAGACGGAGGCAGGTGCAGGTGGCCCAGATCGTGCCACCTCATCGATCCATGGGATCGATCCGTGTGCTGTGCTTTCTCTTTGCCGTCTGCGATTTTTTTTACAGACGGCAAAGAGGTCTCTTTGCCGTCTGTAAAATAAATCGCAGACGGCAAAGTCTTTGCTGTCTGTGATTTTTTTTACAGACGGCAAAAGGAGCCCTTTGCCGTCTGTAAAAAAAATCCCAGACGGCAAAGAGTCTTTGTTGTCTGTGTTTTTTTACAGACAGCAAAGTATGGATTTGCCGTTTGTTGTTCTTTACCGTCAGTCGCTGTCAG
Organism: Triticum aestivum; assembly: GCF_018294505.1. Lineage (NCBI taxonomy): Eukaryota > Viridiplantae > Streptophyta > Magnoliopsida > Poales > Poaceae > Triticum > Triticum aestivum. Next base: position 19,632,730 of record NC_057795.1, read on the forward strand.
CAAAATTTGTCTTTGCCGTCTAGCCCGACGAAATGCTGACGGCAAAGAACAGTACTGACGGCAAATCTCTTGTTTCCCGTATGGCGCGTATCTCTATAGGCGCCACTCTGTATTTCCCTTTTGTCACGTGAAGTGAGTTTACTGTTTTGACTTCTTGTGGGAACTTCTTTTGTTCTCCGGTACTCTACTTGTGGGGTTCGTCATCGTCCTCGCTTGGTATGTCGAGCCCCTTGTGTTCGGTGTTAAGTTTGCCGGATTGCTTGAAGACCCAACAATTTCTATGGGTATGGTTTGCAGGCTTCCCGGGAGTACTATGGATTTGGCATGTTTTGTCCAAGATGTTGTTTAGGTTAGATAGCTCATCCCTGCTATCCTTGAGGGGCAGCTTTTTCTGATTCTGCCGAGAGCTTTTGAATCCGGTGTTGACTACCGCGCTCTTCAGGCGGTTTCCCTTGGTTCGGCGCTGGTCCTTGCTACGTCGTGGTTTCCCATTTCCATCCCTGACTTCGGATGTACTTTGGTCACTGGTGCTGCTCCTTGCCAACCAGCTATCCTCTCTGGCGCAAAAGCGGGTCATGAGGCTTGTTAATGCAGCCATTGTTCTTGGCTTTTCTTGGCCGAGGTGTCTGGCGAGCCATTGGTCTCGAACGCTATGTTTGAAAACTGCTAAGGCTTCGGCGTCTGGACAGTCGACTATCTGGTTCTTTTTAGTAAGAAATTTGTTCCAGAGTTTCCGGGCTGACTCTCCGGGTTGTTGAGTTATATGACTTAGATCGTCTACATCCAGAGGTTGGACATAGGTCCCTTGAAAATTTGCCCGAAAAGCATCCTCAAGCTCTTCCCAACTTCCGATGGTGTTTTCAGGAAGGCTTTTAAGCCAATGCCGGGCTGGCCCTTTGAGCTTGAGGGGTAAGTATTTTATGGCGTAGAGGTCATCTCCTCTAGCCATGTGTATGTGGAGGATATAGTCCTCAATCCAGACTCCAGGGTCTATTGTTTCGTCGTATGCCTCTATGTTTACGCGCTTGAATCCCGCTGGAAATTCATGGTCCAGCACCTCATCGGTGAAACATAGGGGGTGTGCGGCACCCCTATATTTGGGTGTGCCGTGATGTTCGGATACTTGTTGCATTGCATTGCTTACTTGCTTTCTTGGCCCGTAGATAGATCTGGCTGGGCCGTCTTTTTGATGTGAATCCTTTCACGGATCATGTGCCGGATTGAGTGCGGCGCCCTTTGCCGCTCTATGTTGGCCATGGGGTTGTTTATCCGACCGGGTGTCTTTTTGATTTTTTGATTACGGGGGCTCTAAGGCCTCCTCATCAAATTCCGGCAGTAATTTCCGCTTCGAATAGCTCTTTGTGTGACGATTGTCGCCGTACTTGTTTGCGGTGTTGAGTACTTTGCCCCATCTAATTCTGAGTGCATCTTCCGCTGTTTTGAGCTTCCGCTTCTGCTTTTTCAGGCTACGCGTAGTGGCGACGAGCCTTTTGTGGAGGTTCTTCTGCTCCAGCAACTTGTCCGGCGTGAGGTCGTTCGGACTATTATCTTCACCGGGGACGGGTTGTTCGGTTTGTTTACCCAAATTGCCCTGTTCGGACGGTTGCTCGATGGCATGTTCGTCGTCCGCTGGTTCGCCCTGCTCATTGGCCGGGTCTCTGTCGAGGTGGGGTTTGGCGCGGCGCTTACGCCGCCGCTTTGATTGCTTTTCGAGGGAACGATCCCTCGTTGCGTCCCTTTGTTCCTCGTCGTCGCTTCTTTTAGGTGTGTCCACCATGTATACATCATGAGATGAGGTGGTTGTCCGGTGCCCTATAGGCACTGATTCCTGTTCGTCTCCTGCATCGTCGTCCATACCGTCGATGTTTTCGAAGTCGAAATCGAGCATGTCGGTTAAATCATCGACAGTGGCTATGAAGTGGGCGGTGGGGGGGTTTTGAATTTCTTCGTCGTCCGCATCCCAACCTTGCTGACCATAGTCCGGCCAGGGCTCTCTTGATAAAGAGAGAGACTTTAGTGAATTCAGAATGTCGCCAAAGGGCGAGTGCTGAAAGATGTCCACGGTGGCGAACTCCATGATCGGCGCCCAATCGGGTTCGATTGGCAGGGGCGTAGGAGGTTCAGAGTCCGGTTAGGAGTTCGGCACCTTGGAGTCGCGAGCTTCGCAAAGGACAAGGCTGGTGTTCGGCTCGATCACCGTAGAGATTGTAGCCCCCGAGGCGGTGTCCAGCCACCCGTCCTCGATTGGCGCGGTCGGCTCCGAACTAAGGGTCGGAGTGGACACTGGGGCGGCCTCCTGGGCACTGTTCGGCAGCAGAGCTAGATCATGCCCATCGTGACAGTGCGGCACGCTCGGTTGTGGCTCGAACCCGTTGAAGATCAAGTCTCCGCGGATGTCATCGTGTAGTTCATACTTCCAAATCTGACCTGATGGCCAGGGGCATAGCTTTTGATCTGCTTCAGATGGCCAAGCGAATTGGCCCGCAGTGCAAAGCCACCGAATACGAAGATATGTCCGGGGAGAAAGGTCTCACCCTGGACCGCGTCGTTGTTGATGATCGGAGGAGCCATCGGGCCTAAAGATGACGACATAGAGGAACTCTCAATGAAAGCACCAATGTCGTTGTCAAAACCGGCGGATCTCGGGTAGGGGGTCCCAAACTGTGCGTCTAGGCGGATGGTAATAGGAGACAAGGGACACGATGTTTTTACCCAGGTTCGGGCCCTCTCGATGGAGGTAAAACCCTACTCCTGCTTGATTAATATTGATGATATGGGTAGTACAAGAGTAGATCTACCACGAGATCAGAGAGGCTAAACCCTAGAAGCTAGCCTATGGTATGATTGTTGTTCATCCTAAAAACTCTCCGGTTTATATAAACACCAGAGAGGGCTAGGGTTACACAGAGTCGGTTACAATGGGAGGAGATCTACATATCCGTATCGCCAAGCTTTCCTTCCACGCCAAGGAATGTCCCATCCGGACACGGGATGAAGTCTTCAATCTTGTATCTTCATAGTCCAGGAGTCCGGCCAAAGGTTATAGTCCGGCCATCCGGACACCCCCTAATCCGGGACTCCCTCAGACGCCTTGCCCTTCTTGGACGTCCCAGCCTCCCCCTCCGAGTCAGCTTTCCTCTTTTTCTCCCCCCACCCAGTATAGGGAGGTAGAGTTTCTTCTTGCTTCCCCCCGCCTCCGTGGGAGGAATCTGCCTCGTCGTCGTCGGACGACGAGGGTATGACGGCCTTGCGCCGGGAGCCTGTCCTGGCACCCTGGTCCGCCTTCTCAGGCCCCTCATCCTCTTCGGATGAGGTGGCCTCTTCTTCCTCCCCTTCAGGGGAGGAGTGTGCCTCGTCGTCTTCACATAGGCCTCCAGTACAACTTTATGCCGGAGACCCTTCCTGGTCCCCGGGGCCTTCTTTTCGGCCTTCTTCTCCGGTGCCTTGTAGGGCGCCATAACTAGCATCTCCGTTAGGAGAGCATCGGCCGGGCCTTCGGGCAGCGGAGCCGGACAGTCAATCCGCTCCACTGTCTCTATGTAATCCTGATCAAATATGCACAATTACTTAAGACTCCCCCACGAATACTGAAAGCACAAGTGCTCCCTGGGTGGTTTTGGTAATTAAAGTCAACATATCTCTTGTTGGACTAACACTTTTACCTAGTATGTTTCAGACAAGTTCAACAATGGAGTGGCATGGACTAAAGGGTGTGGAATCCCTTCTAGATGCTGAGGACAAAGGATTGGCTCAAGCTCCAAGCTCAAGATTCTACATCTTCTATTTTAGTGATCCAAGATCACATTGAGTCTATAGGAAAAGCCAATACTATCAAGAGGGGATGAGGTGTTGTTTAATGGCTTGCTTGCTCAAAGTGCTTAGTGATATGCTCCAAAGCCCTCAATTACTTTCTCACATCCACATGTCCTAAACCAAAAGTCTAACTCGGCCCCACCGATTCTTTCTACCCGGCGCCACTGAGTTCAGATGTCATAGCCACTACCACAAACCCTAGGCAAATCGGTTTCATCGATAGGGATCTCGGTCTCACCGAGATGGGATTGTAATCTCTCTGTGTATGTCCATTACCAAAATCGATCTCACCGAGTTTGAGCAATCGGTACTACCGAGATTACAATGCAAACTCTCTAGTTAGCTTATTACCAAAATCGGTCCCACCGAGTTTGTGTAATCGGTCTCACCGAGTTTGCCTAACCAACTCTCCGGTTAGCTTATTACCAAAATCTGTCTCACCGAGTTTGTGTAATCGGTCTCACCGAGATTACGTTATGCCCTAACCCTAACCATATCGGTCCTACCGAGTTGCATGTCGGTCCCACCGAAAATCCTAATGGTCACTAGGTTTACTAAATCGGTCTGACCGAGTTTGTTGATTCAGTCCCACCGAGATTGGTAAATTGTGTGTAACGGTTAGATTTTGTGTGGAGGCTATATATACCCCTCCACCTCCTATTCATTCGTCGAGAGAGCCATCAGAACGAACCTAAACTTCCAGCATACATTTTCTGAGAGAGAACCACCTACTCATGTGCTGAGGCCAAGATATTTCATTCCTACCATATGAATCTTGATCTTTAGCCTTCCCCAAGTTGCTTTCTACTCAAATCTTCTTTCCACCAAATCCAAATCCTGTGAGAGAGAGTTGAGTGTTGGGGAGACTATCATTTGAAGCACAAGAGCAAGGAGTTCATCATCAACACACCATTTGTTAATTCTTGGAGAGCGTGGTGTCTCCTAGATTGGCTAGGTGTCACTTGGGAGCCTCCGACATGATTGTGGAGTTGGACCAAGGAGTTTGTAGGGGCAAGGAGATCGCCTACTTCGTGAAGATCTACCGCTAGTGAGGCAAGTCCTTCGTGGGCGACGGCCATGGTGGGATAGACAAGGTTGCTTATTCGTGGACCCTTCTTGGGTGGAGCCCTCCGTGGACTCGCGCAACCATTACCCTTCGTGGGTTGAAGTCTCCATCAACGTGGATGTACGATAGCAGCACCTATCGGAACCACGACAAAAACATCTGTGTCTCCAATTGCGTTTGAATCCTCCAAACCCTTCCCTTTACATTCTTGCAAGTTGCATGCTTTACTTTCTGCTGCCCATATACTCTTTGCATGCTTGCTTGTTATGTATTGTGAGTGTTAAACTTGTGCCTAAACTCCACTCCAACTTAAAGAAGTTAAAAACTACAACTTTTGGTACTTAGTGTCTAATCACCCCCCCTCTAGACACCTCTTCTCGATCCTTTCCATTGGTATCAGAGCTTTGGTCTCCATTGCTTTGGTTTAAACACCATTGGAGGAAGATGGATGAGTCTACTATTGGGAATCTTAGACATAGAGTGCCTATACTTGATGGAGAGTACTTTCATGAGTGGAAAAATGAGATGCTTGTGATTTTCAATCAATATCATTTGAACAAGTACATTTCTAGCCCTTGTGCACCTCATGTTGATCCTATGCATCCTACCCTTGATGAGTCAATTGACATGATTAGGAATCTTAGAACTGTTAATCTTATCACTAGAGGCTTGCCTAGAAACTTGATTAGAACTTGCCTACTCTTGAGTGTTCCTACACTATATGGAAATTTCTTGAGGAACGCTTTCCAAATTATTCCTTGAAAAATCTAGATGAAATTCTCCATAAGTCTATTGCCTTGAGTAAGATGAATTCTAGTGATCCTATGTTTGGTGATTGTCTATTTGAGCTTACACACCTTATGCGTACCAAAGGAGATGTTGGAATTATTAGTGATATTATTTCCGAAGCTATTCATAAGCAAGATCATTGTCAAACTCACTCTAACGAATCACCCTCTCTAGGATTTGATCCACCACATGACGATGTTGCATGGATACTATGATGAGGATGATGATAGTGACTTTGATCTTGATGATGCAATGAGACACTTTGGTCTTATGGCAAACCTTCGGGGATATATGGCAGGAGGAAAGGAATGGGTTCTTGATAGTGGATGTACCGATCACATGACCGGAGATAAAGACATGTTTCGTGAGCTTGCTGGAAACAATGGTCCTCGAAAGTATGTCACTTTCGGTGACAACTCAAAGGGTAAGGTGGTTGGTCTCGGTAAGGTGGCCATATCACATGATAGCTCCATTCAAAATGTTATGCTCGTTGAATCTCTTGGCTACAACTTGCTTTCAGTGTCTAGACTTGCTAATTTCAGTTTCAATGTCCTATTCACTGAAGTAGATTGCCAAGTGTTTCATAGAGATAATCATAAAATGGTCTTTATCGGTGTTCGTAGAGGTGATCTATACATTGTTGATTTCACTAAAAAGGCTCAACCTAGAACTTGCTTTATTGCTAAATCCTCTAAAGGTTGGTTATGGCATAGACGATTAGATCATGTTGGTATGCGGAACCTTGACAAGCTTATTAAGGGAAATCATATCCTTGGCGTTAACGATGTCATATTTGATAAGGATAGACTTTGCAGTCCTTGTCAGGCAGGTAAACAGGTTGGAGGAAGGCATCCCGTGAAGAACATCATGACCACAAGGAGGCCACTCGAGCTACTTCACATGGATCTTTTTGGTCCCAACGCTTACAAGAGTCTCGGTGGAAATTCTTTTGGTCTAGTTGTAGTTAATGATTTTTCAAGATTTACGTGGGTGTTCTTTCTCGATGATAAATCGCAGGTCCAAAAGATCTTCAAAAACTTCTCTAAGAAGGCCCAAAATCAATTTGAAGTGAAGATCAAGAAGGTTCGCAGCGACAATGGAACGGAGTTCAAGAACGCAAATGTGGACACCTTTCTTGACGAAGAAGGGATTTCACACGAGTTCTCGGCTATGTACACACCTTAACAAAATGGAGTTGTTGAGAGGAAGAACCGGACGCTCATCAAAATGGCGAGAACGATGCTTGATGAGTACAAGACGCCGAAGCACTTTTGGGCAGAAGCGGTTGAGACAGCTTGTCATGCAACAAATCGCTTGTATCTTCACAAGCTACTCGGCAAGACGGCATACAAGCTCCCCACCGGCAACAAACTCCAAGTTGGATACTTTCGAGTATTCGGCTCAAAGTGCTACATTCTTGATAAGCATCGTCGTTCTAAATTTGCTCCGAAGTCTCATGAAGGTTTCCTACTTGGTTATGGCTCAAACTCTCACACATACCGTGTCTACAACAATTTCACCCGAAAGGTTGAAGAAATGATAGATGTGAAGTTTGATGAATCTAATGGCTTGCAAGTAGAGCAATTGCCAATTGATGTAGGAGACAAAGACCCCTCGGAAGCAATCCAAGACTTGTCTATTGGCAAGATTCGCCCAACGGAGGTGAAGGAGAGTACCTCGTTCGTCCAAGTGGAAGCTTCTACCTCACGACAAGGTGAACCAAGAGTTGATATGGAAGCATCCACAAGTGGGACACACCAAGATGAAGAAAACGAGGAAGTACACCAAGAACATCAACAACCTCCTTCTCCACCACGACAAGAGAACGACAACGCCAACAATGAAGAAGGCCAAGAAGAAGAACAAGATGAAGAAGATGTTCAACCAAGACCCAAGCAAACGAGCAAGAATTGCTAAAGACCATCCCGTCGAGCAAATCTACAATGATATCCAAACCGGGAGAATCACTCGCTCTAAAACTCGTTTAGCTAACTTTTGTGAACACTATTCATTCATCTCTAGCATTGAACCTATGAAGGTTGAAGAAGCTTTGGAAGATCCAAATTGGATAAAGGCCATGCATGAAGAGCTACACAACTTTGAGAGAAACCAAGTGTGGACATTGGTTGAGAAGCCCGATGACAACCACAACATCATCAGTACCAAATGGGTGTTTCGCAACAAGCAAGATGACGATGGACAAGTAGTTCGCAACAAAGAACGTCTCGTCGCCCAAGGCTACACACAAGTCGAAGGTATGGACTATGGTGAGACTTATGCTCCCGTTGCTAGACTTGAGTCCATTCGCATCTTACTTGCCTATTCTAATCACCATGATATCACCTTGTACCAAATGGACATTAAAAGTGCTTTTCTAAATGGTGAAATAGAGGAGGAAGTTTATGTTAAACAACCTCCCAGCTTTATTAATCCTAAGAAACCTAATCATGTTTACAAACTTCACAAAGCTCTTTATGGTCTTAAACAAGCTCCCAGAGTGTGGTATAAATGCTTGACCAAGTTCCTTATTGAAAAAGGCTTTGAAAGTGGAAAAATAGATTCTACTCTTTTTACTAAAAGGGTCAATGGAGAACTATTTGTGTGCCAAATCTATGTTGATGATTTTATATTTGGTTCTACTAACCCTCATTTTAGTGAAAAGTTTGGGAAGCTAATGTCGAAGAAGTTTGAGATGTCTATGATGAGTGAACTCAAATTCTTTCTTGGTTTGCAAATCGAACAAACTAAGGAAGGTACCTTTATCTCTCAAACGAAGTACACCAAGGACTTATTCAAGAAGTTCAATATGCAAGAATGCAAAGGTATGACTACACCCATGCCTACTAGTGGACATCTTGACTTGACCAAAGATGGTGAACCGGTTGATCAAAAGGTTTATCGATCTATGATTGGTTCATTGTTATATCTATGTGCTTCACGTCTCGATATCATGCTAAGTGTGTGCATGTGTGCACGATATCAAGCTGCTCCTAAAGAATGCCATCTTAAGGTCGTGAAAAGGATAGTGAGATACTTAATCCATACACCAAATTTTGGCATTTGGTATCCTAAGAGGGCCTCTTTTGATCTTGTTGGCTACTCCGACTCGGACTATGCCGGTTACAAGGTTGATAGAAAGTCCACTTCGGGTACTTGTCAATTTCTTGGTAGATCTCTTGTATCTTGGTCTTCCAAGAAACAAAACTCGGTATCCTTATCCACCGCCGAAGCGGAATACATTGCCGCTGGTTCATGTTGTGCTCAATTACTTTGGATGACCCAAACCCTTAAAGATTATGGTATTTATGTGAAACATGTTCCATTACTTTGTGACAATGAAAGTGCTATCAAGATTGCTCACAATCCCGTGCAACACTCTTGAACTAAGCATATTGAAGTTCGTCATCATTTCATTCGAGATCATGTTGCTAAAGGTGACATTAATCTTAAGCATATGTTCACACCGAAAAACAATTAGCGGATATTTTCACTAAACCACTTGATGAGAAAGTGTGTTGCAGGTTAAGAGGTGAATTGAACATCATTGATGCTTCAAACTTGGAGTAGAAACTCCATTGGATACATGCAAGACATGAGCTTATGACTAATACTTGATATTTCTCTTATGATGATAATCTTATGTCTTGGATATATTTGCACCTTGCATGTTATCTAACCCATGTAGGTACTTGGTTGAATCGAATTCCATGAGATTGTAACCCACTCATATCTTGAGCAATCTCTACATCACCAAGTCTCTACACACTGATGGATGAAGACAAGGAAGCACGAAACCATTCAAACATATCCTTTGACAAATTCTATGTTGAGTTTCATGAATGTCATTTCGGATACACAAGTGCTCTTCCTTGCAAAAAACTAACCCATGTAGGTAGAGGAACTCAAATTCCAAGTGGTGCTCCCAACTCTTGATGAGCTACATCAACCTTGAGCAACCCACACAAGTTCAACTACATGATCAACACCACCACCCAAGGTATGTCATTCCATCTTAGAGAAGCTTTACTCCAAGTCATGAGTCAAAGAAACTTGACAAGACGTGAATACATCAAGATGCTTAAACGATAAATGGTAACCCCATTTTGAGCTTAAACGATGAGTATGACCTATGATCAAGTGATCTCACTTGACTCCTAAGTCAATATATCTAACATAGGTGACCTTGTCGCTGACCATCTCTAGATGAAGTTTACTTGTGTTCTTTTCTGTGCTCTTGCATTTGTCTCATGCATGTTTGTTTCCCCTTTCAAAAAAAACTTCATCTAGATTTCTTTCTTTTCTATTTGTTCTGCATTCCCTGCATCCAATTCATTGCAAATCTTTCTGTTAATTCCTTGCAAAATCCTTGTGAGATCTACCTTGTCTAGTGAGCTGAGGTGACAAATGTTTTCTCTGTGATGAACTTGGTCTCACTGGTTTGTTGTTTTCAGTCAAATCGAATCCTTTCGGTGCAACCGAAGCAAACCACTCGGTGTCACCGATTTCACTACAGGAAAAACATTTTGCCACATGTTCCTGCTTTACTTTTGATCGAGCTCCACTCAATGAATCTTGTCCTCTACAAGCATCACACTTTTATCAGTGCTTTGTGTTGTGACTCAAGGACCAAACCCATTCACGACAAATTCCAGAAGGCCCTTCTTGGAAATTGATGTCAAAGGGGGAGAGAGGGATCACATCAAAGCTTATCACTTCCACAGGGGGAGAGAGATCTCCAGGGGGAGAGAATACTCAAGAAGAGAGTAATCCTCAAGGATCCCAGATGCTTGGTGTTCAAGAGGAGAGATGCCACATGTCTTCTTGAGGGGAAAGAAAGACATGTTCATATGTGCCTATTTGCATTATCTTTGATTTTGCATTTTGCTCTGATTTTCTGTTCCCTATCTTCTCCCAGTATCCCATGCTAGATTCAGGGGGAGCAAGACATCTAAGGGAAAGAAATTCCTTAAATTCATTGCACATCTTTACCTTTGGGGACATGTCTATGTGGTACTTAGTACTCACTCTCTACATGTCATCCCAGTCTTGGTATTCTTGTGGTTTCTTCTATTTGCTCTGGCTAGTAGGTGTATCTGTGTTATCTAACCTTGTTTACGCAGGTTCATTCCATCCTAAGCCAACTCAAGACCACAAGGTAAGTACATGCATCACAATCATGTGTATGAGGAATTCTTGTGGATGTACATATTGTTTGCAAGAAGGACTCATGAGCATGAAGGTACATTTCCCACATACACATCTGTTGCTATCTTTTGCTCTGATGCATATGGCCAAGATACATGTAACACATTGCTTACTCTGTCATGTTCATGCATTCACATGCTCCTATATTCTATATTCACATGATTGCATACATGTAGGGGGGGCCTATGCACGTTACATGTCTTTCCAAAGCTTTACTTGCTATTCTCTATATCTTTATCTAAAGCTTTGATGTATGTTGTCATCAATTACCAAAAAGGGGGAGATAGAAAGCACAAGTGCTCCCTGGGTGGTTTTGGTAATTAATGTCAACATATCTCTTGTTGGACTAACACTTTTACCTAGTATGTTTTAGACAAGTTCAACAATGAAGTGGCATGGACTAAAGGATGTGGAATCCCTTCTAGATGCTGAGGACAAAGGATTGGCTCAAGCTCCAAGCTCAAGACTCTACATTTTCTATTTTAGTGATCCAAGATCACATTAAGTCTATAGGAAAAGCCAATACTATCAAGAGGGGACGAGGTGTTGTTTAATGGCTTGCTTGCTCAAAGTGCTTAGTGATATGCTCCAAAGCCCTCAATTACTTTCTCACATCCACATATGTCCTAAACCAAAAGTCTAACTCGGCCCCACCGATTCTTTCTACCCAGCGCCACCGAGTTCAGATGTCATAGCCACTGCCACAAACCCTAGGTAAATCGGTTTCACCGATAGGGATCTCGGTCTCACCGAGATGGGATTGTAATCTCTCTATGTATGTCCATTACCAAAATCGGTCTCATTGAGTTTGAGCAATCGGTACTACCGAGATTACAATGCAAACTCTCTGGTTAGCTTATTACCAAAATCGGTCCCACTGAGTTTGTGTAATCGGTCTCACCGAGTTTCCCTGACCAACTCTCTGATTAGCTTATTACCAAAATCGGTCTCACCGAGTTTGTGTAATCGGTCTCACCGAGATTACGTTATGCCCTAACCCTAACCATATCGGTCCTACTGAGCTGCATGTCGGTCCCACCGAAAATCCTAACGGTCACTAGGTTTACTAAATCGGTCTGACCGAGTTTGTTGATTCGGTCCCACCGAGATTGGTAAATTGTGTGTAACGGTTAGATTTTGTGTGGAGGCTATATATACCCCTCCACCTCCTCTTCATTCGTGGAGATAGCCATCAGAATGAACCTACACTTCCAGCATACATTTTCTAAGAGAGAACCACCTACACTTGTGTTGAGGTCAAGATATTCCATTCCTACCATATGAATCTTGATCTCTAGGCTTCCGCAAGTTGCTTTCCACTCAAATCTTCTTTCCACCAAATCCAAATCCTGTGAGAGAGAGTTGAGTGTTGGGGAGACTATCATTTGAAGCACAAGAGCAAGGAGTTCATCATCAACACACCATTTGTTACTTCTTGGAGAGTGGTGTATCCTAGATTGGCTAGGTGTCACTTGGGAGCCTTCGACAAGATTGTGGAGTTGAAGGAGTTTGTAAGGGCAAGGAGATCGCCTACTTCGTGAAGATCTACCGCTAGTGAGGCAAGTCCTTCGTGGGCGACAGCCATGGTGGGATAGACAAGGTTGCTTCTTCGTGGACCCTTCGTGGGTGGAGCCCTCCGTGGACACGCGCAACCTTTACCCTTCGTGGGTTGAAGTCTCCATCAACGTGGATGTACGATAGCACCACCTATCGGAACCACGACAAAAACATCCGTGTCTCCAATTGCGTTTGAATCCTCCAAACCCTTCCCTTTACATTCTTGCAAGTTGCATGCTTTACTTTCCGCCGCTCATATACTCTTTGCATGCTTGCTTGTTATTTATTGTGAGTGTTAAACTTGTGCCTAAACTCCACTCCAACTTAAAGAAGTTAAAAACTGTAACTTTTGGTACTTAGTGTCTAATCACCCCCCCCCCTCTAGACACCTCTTCTCGATCCTTTCAAATACCTTGGAAGAACTGAATCCAGTGGTTGTCAGAAAACTCACCTGACGAGGAGGCCGTGCGGCATGAAGTCCACGGTCCTCGGATATGGGAGGAGGTACTTCGGAGGCCTTGAACAGCGCCTTCCATGTGTCTTTGGGCTTCATGCCATAGAGCTTTCGCAGCGTCTGGTGTTCGGTAGGGACGAACTCCCACAGATTAAACACCCGCCTTTGGCACGGAAGAATTCGGCGAACGAGCATGACCTGGATCACGTTGACAAGCTTGATGTTCTTGTCCTTCATATTCTCGATGCAGTTTTGGAGTCTAGTCAGCTCCGCGGGTTCGCCCCAGGCTAGGCCCTTATTTTCCCAGGAGGTGAGCCGCATGGGGGTTCCGGATCGGAATTCGGGGGCCGCCACCCAGTTGGCGTCACGAGGCTCAGTGATGTAGAACCACCCCGATTGCCACCCTTTCACGGTCTCCGCGAAGGAGCCGTCAAGCCAAGTGACATTAGGCATCTTACCCACCATGGCCCCTCCGCACTCCGCTTGTTGGCCGCTCACGATCTTCGGCTTCACGCAGAAGATTTGGAGCCATAGGCCAAAGTGAGGTTGGATGCGGAGGAAGGCCTCGCATACGACGATAAACGCTGAGATATTGAGGACGAGGTTTGGGGCTAGATCATGGAAATCTAGCTCGTAGTAGAACATGAGCCCGCGGACGAAGGGATGAAGCAGGAATCCCAATCCACGGACGAAGTGGGCGGGGAACACGACCCTCTCATGGGGTCCCGGGGTTGGAATAACCTGCTCGTCGTCCGGTAGCCAGTGCGCTATGTCTGCGGCCAAGTATCCGGCCGCCCGAAGATTCGCGATGTGCTTCTCCTTCACGGTGGAGGCCACCCACTTGCCTCCTGCTCCGTACATGTTTATCTGTGCAGAGAAGACTTGGACTAGGGCGCTGGAGCTCAAGGAAGCAAGGATGAGCAAAGGAGGAGGAGGGCGCGGGTGAAAATGAGGGTCCTTTATCCCTTTATAGAGGCGACGAAAGCGGTGCGCCTCCCCACTTTCCCGTTGAGGATTGCTTACTTCCCAAGCGTCACGATTGATGGCACGGTGGGATTACCCACACCCGTATTGATGAGAATCTCGTGATAAGGGGACATGATCTCTGCTATGACAAGACGTGTCAAGGAAACCGCCTCGCAATACGCGTTGTGGCTGGTTGTGGGAAAACAGTTCGGATGATGACCTGACAGTAATGACATATCACGTCGTCTAAAAAATTGTCAACAGAAATATCATTCTCTCTACGGTGGTATGTGAAGATCATTTTGCAGATCCGGACACGGTCTACGTGTTCGATAATAACTTTGGAGTATTCAGAGAAGGAACCCGCCTTGCAATGCCGAAGACAAGACTGCGCGCCGGACTCATCGTCATTGAAGCCTGGTTCAGGGGCTACTGAGGGAGTCCTGGATTAGGGGGTATCCGAACAGCCGGACTATATACATCGTCCGGACTATTGGAGCGTGAAGATACAAGACTCAAGACTTCATCCCGTGTCCGGATGGGACTCTCCTTTGCGTGGAAGACAAGCTTGGCGATCCGGATATTGTATTTCCTTCCTTGTAACCGACTCCATGTAAACCCTAGCCCTCTCCTGTGTCTATATAAACCAGAGAGGATGGTCCTTAGAAGGCCGATCACAATTACAATCATACCATCATAGGCTAGCTTCTAGGGTTTAGCCTCTATGATCTCGTGGTAGATCTACTCTTGTACTACTCATATCTTCAATATTAATCAAGCAGGAAGTAGGGTCTCCATCGAGAGGGCCCGAACCTGGGTAAACATTGTGTCTCTTGCTTCATGTTACCATCAACCTAAGACGCGCAGATCAGGACCCCCTACCCGAGATCCGCCGGTTTTGACACCGACAACGGGACACACCAAAAAGTAGTGCTAGTCCATACTCCCTCCTTTTCGGTTAATATGGCTTAATCTTTTTTGCAGGTAAATGAGAGAGCTTTATTCATATATAAGCATTCTTAGGACGATCGGCCAAGACACTGGTCGTTGGACTTCATAATATGCTCATTGCGCTCAATATATTTATTTTCTGGTCACTAGCTCACCCTGACTGAGTATGTGTGTGCATGCACGTGTAGGTTGAGCACTTGAGCGTGACCGTGTCTGTTCCGTCGTGTGCTCGGACATCCATGCATTAGGGCGTCGTGCGCATTTTTGCGTCCATGTGTACGTGTGAATGTTGCATACACGTAGGGGGAGTATGTGTAGGGGCCACTAATGAGCAGTCAAATCACACAGTAAGTTATTCATAAGAAGCAACCATCATTTCGCTCTTGAATGACACGTACGCAATATAAAATGGTTGATATGGAGAGAAAAAGAAAACCACTATATATACACTAGCAGGAGCCTAAGCTACAAGCCTCCTTGCTTAGGTTGCTCTCTTCACAAGCATAGAACGACGGGCCTGATCCCGTAGCTAGGGGAAGGGAACAATGTTCTGCGTAGACGCGGTCGACATCAGCGAGGGAGAAAACCATAGTCGGTGCGTCCCAATCGGGGGTCACCGCGGTATGGGCCGATGTCGCGTCCCAACCGCCCTTCTAGCTACAGCCCGACGTCCCAGGTATAGTCCATCTTCCTTTTGGAGTCGTCTTGCTCCACTGCCGTAGCTCCATCTCCATGTCGATCTTTCTCTACTTCTACCAGCTTCTACTAGTGATGAATTTATGTCTCATGAACTAGTGCCAGTACTATTATTCTAATCACACTTCTTCAATATCTTTGCCATTAGGGATGCTCAGGTCGATTTTAGTGGAACTGCACAAAAGCATCGTATGATCCGAGGGTGCCAGCCGTCTTTCCTTCGACAGGTTCTACCTCGCCAGGAAATTAAATCATGTTTAGGGTTGAGGGTTTAAGTCGTAGTGACCCCATCAGTATTTTTTCTTTCGTACACACTCTCACAACTTTTTTCTTTAGTTGTGAAGTAAATATTGGCAATGATCTGTGAATCATTGAGATGCATCAGCATGCGTGTTAGTTTTCCTTTGTATTTGATGGAATGTTGTAATGGGGCAACCTTGGAATAGGAATGAAAATGGAGTGGAAAGTTTCTGTTTTTCCGGAGAAAAAATGGAAAAGGAGAGAAACCAACGTTTTGTTTCGTTGGATCGTGCCATCGAGCAAAACCAACGTTTAAATCACGTCTGTCGTGTTCATGTCTGACCCTCCTCCACGGCTCGACCCCACACGGTCGCTCGGCATGCCACTCACCACAAACCGAGTAGTATACGATAACTTTCCCGCCTGCTTGTCGATTCACCGCGCCATGGAGTACTAGCACTACTGGAAGAGATTGACGAGTTGGGGGAGGACAGCTAGCTATAGCACGGACTCCCAAGAACTTTTTACATGCATGTTGTAGCCGGCTATTGCGACCTTTGAAAGCGGAGCAGCCGCGTGCACCCGGAAGCGGCGCGGGCGACGCTCTCTCGGTAGGCGCGCCACTTCAATGCCGGCGCTAGTGAGAGTCGCGTCTGCTCTGGCCGGGCATGAATGCGGCACTGACCGTTTCGGGCGCGAAGCACGCGCGGGTGATGAAGATGGTTCGGGTTGGTCAGGACCGGCCGTGGCAGCGGTCCGGACGTGCGCAAACAAGAGACGTTGTATGTTAATATTGCTCGTATATAATTAACAACGTAAATAATGTGCCAGTTGGACAAATATGATTGGAGATGGAGATGGAAATGGAATTTTATGTAAACACGGATATGCATGTCTATGTCTATGTGTGTGTGGGCGACGACTCTCGCGACCTGGAAGCGGGGGCGTGTTTTTGATCGAGTTTTCTTTCTTGGTACGTTAGAAAATCAGTTTGTCTAATTCACATCTAGATGTTATTTAAGGATATCACATCTAAGCTCCCACAAGTATATAATGTAGCAACAAGAAACAAAAAAAACTAGGACAAAAAATAGACCACAAACAGAGTGGACATCAACTTAGATGTGACATAACTATGTCACATCTAAATGTGTCCTAGACAGACCCTTAAAAAATTGTCCGTCAGTTTTCGTTTCTTTTTTTCGGGAACGCGCGTATTCTATTTAAAACAACTGCTATGGAGAGATTTTTTTACTCCATTATAGCCTCTTGTTTGATATAGTTTCTCGCGTCTCGCTCTCTCACCCTCTCCATATCAAAACAAGATGACAGTGTCCACTCTATCTCTCTCCTCACCGGTGGTCACAGATCCGGCCGAATCCCATCCGCCGCGGGATGTGAGGAGGTGCAGCATTGACGGTGTCGCCATCGGCGACGGAGGAAGCCGATGCGCACCGTCCTCTTAGAGCCGGCGCTGGTGCGGACGAAGATCCTCCGCACCCTTGTTCGTTGTCGTCGTGTGGGCAGATCCCGCCCGCCCGCCTAAATGACATCTCACCCACCTGAGGTATAACTTCTTGTACTGGTCCAGCTCCCCAGGTCGCTACGTGCGGGTTTTCTTCTATGCGACTACTCCCCAGCTCCCCATGCATAGTAGCTAGGGTTCGTCGGCTGGTCCAACATCACCTACTAGTACTATTATAGAGGAAATGCCACTCCAAAAGTTGTCCTGATTTATGCCTCGGTGGAGGTATACATGTTGTTTCGAAAAAAAAGGTACATGGTGGTTGTGCGGTTATTGTCCATACGGTGGTAGTACTATCACTCGTTAAATGAAGAAATGCTTTTTTTCTCGGGTATCCTGGTTTAGTTCCCATCAAGATAATTATGATGCTTCTGTTTGTTGGTGTACTTTTCATTAATTCTTATTGACAATTGAGATGTTGTTGCTAACCCTTTTTTATATTTTTGGAAACAGTGATGCGTGTCTCCATACCCGGGCATGTCTTCCTCAATTTTAGTGGAACTGCACAAAATTGGATGGCCATTGTTGTTCCGCCTCACTGTCCTCTGCCACGTGGTTCTTCCTTCCTCGAGCTTGATTATTGAGAAGAAACAGACCACTGTAAGGATTTGTTGAACTTCATAGGTGCCTCACCCAAACTTGATGCCAAATGGATGATGCATCACCACGATGACCTATCGATGCTCATGGTTGCGCCTCATGGTTGCGTCGGCTGGTGAAGCTGATCGATTTTCAATGCAAAACAAGCTGTCTTCCATTAGTGCTCTTTGCTTGTTACGCACAAAGATGATATCCTTCGTCAGTTCACCTTGGTTGCGTTGGAGACGCAGTCGTCTTTCACGTTGGTGCAATTTTATCACACAATTGGCTATGAACCAAATGTTTCCTCGAAGAAGGATCGACGTTGGTACTAAGAGCATAAGTTTTGTATTGATTTCTAAGCCTTCTCACAACTTTGTCTCCAGCTCCCCTGTAATTTTATTTGTCCAACTATTAACTTTGATTTAAAAAATTGTGTGGACTAAAAACCCGGATGGACGTAGTAGCCCTCCATTTTTATTTGCTCCGCATATTAGATTTGACTGAAGTCAAACTTTGTAATACTCTCAAACCTTTCCGATAATTGAAATTAAAATTCTTTATTTGTACACACTCTCACATGTTTCTGATAATTTGGCGCATGTGTGGTTGTTCACTTAAGGGAGGGTAGTGTTCCAAATGTGAAGGACAGGAAGTGCGATTAGGAAGAGCTCGGTCTGTACTACAGTAGTAGTATATATATAAGCGGGAAACTCAGCGCTTGTTCGCTAGGGTTTGCACTCTCCACATGCTCGCTCACTACATATATGTTACACGCTCGAGGCTCAGCGTTTATTTGCTAGGGTTTGCTATATTCACAGTCTCACACCCTATCTTCACCAGATCTAAACAAGACTGCGTTGGCCTCTTGTCTCTCTCTCCCCCCTCACAGCTAGTGAAGGAGGCGTCCGTATCCCGTGGCACCGGGAAGGGGAGGAGGTGCAACATTCACTCTATCACCTTCGGCGAGGGAGGCAATCCACTACCGGCTGCGCTGTTCTCTTTCACCCAGCGCCTGTGCGGGAGGGCCACCGGCCCCTTCTTCCTCGTTGCCATACGTAGTGTGGGCAGATCCGGCCTCCCGCCACACGCCTTGCCACATCCTGATGACCCTAAGGTATAAGTTTATTTGAAACCGTCGTTGCTCTAGCTGCATGTGGATCTTTTTCGATCTGTAGTCGAATCTAGGTCTTGGTTCAAAGAGGAAAGAAGGGTGCGGTGGGCTGGAGCAAGAATCTAGGACGTGGTTCAATGAGGAAAGGAGGGGCGGAAAGTAGTATAGACTGGCTTTCCAGCCGCTTTGTAGGTCGAAAAGGGAAAAAGGGGGTAACCCAGTACACACATCTGTAAGGAACCGATCTCTTTGTTGAAAAGGGAAAGAAACTGGGGGGTCGGGTAGTTTGTGCAGGACTAGATTTGCTACCCTCACATAGGAAAAAGGTTCAAAGAGAAGAAATATGGGACCAACGCATATATGCTAATTGGCTACATACTTTGCATCACCCATTAATACGTGTGGACGCACATGATGCTGCCATGTCCCATACAGCTATTTTGCTATTGTTAATCTAAGAATGTCGCCGGAAAATTGAAGCAATGCCACTGCTAAAAGTAAATTACATTTTTTAACGAATGTTGTTTCAAGAGAATGTCTCTGTTAATATGAACCAATGCAACCGTTTTAGAAATGCTACTATCCTACTTTGTTTTCCATCCAAGATAAGTTAGATGCTTCTTTCTGTCGCCATTTGTTTCATTCTCCTTTATCAGCAAGTAATTGTTTCCTTTTTTGCCTCTGTTAAAACAGGGGTATCGATTCAACTTGTTGCTATTGTGACATTTTGCTTCGCTACTCAAAACACTTATGTTTTAAGAGTGTTTTGTGCAGTTCAACTTGAATGTCATACCGGTGACTTTGCTTAATTTTGGTGGAACTGCACAAAAGGAGATCGAGATTTGTTTCCAATCTTCGTGGCGAGTTGTTTCAAATCTTGGTCTCATCCACAAGATGTGCAGTGTGCTTTGAGATTATGTACTTGTTTTGGTACTGTTTTAAATAAATTTGAATTGAAGCTATTGTATTGTTGTCTTTTCCCGTTAAGTAGTGAACAAAAATGGGACCAACCCAGACATGATGCTTGTTGCTTTGTTACAACAAATTCAGCATCACCCCTTTATAAGCCAGTAATTGATGCCACTCTCAGAATTAACTACTGAATCCTATTTCAAAACTGCAACACTTGGCGGGATTACCATTTTTGTGGCCGCATGTTTCATCCTCCTTTATTAGCCATTAATTGATTCCTTTTTTGCCTCTATTTAAATAGGGATATCTATTTAACTTGTTGCCATTGCGACATTTTGCTTCACTACGCGAAACACTTTGCTTGATTTTAGTGCAACTGCACAAAACAAGATTGGATTTCCTATTCGTGTTGGCAGATTCGTATTTTATCTTGTTCGTCTCATGAAAGGTCAGTACAGACCTTCATCCACATGATTGTGCAGTGTGCTTTGAGATGTTGTGCTACTTGTATTGGTATTGTTTTAAATAAATGTTGAATTGAAGCTATTGTATTGTTGTCTTTTCCCATTAAGTAGTGAACAAAAATGGGACCAACCCAGACATGATGCTTGTTGCTTTGTTACAACAAACTCTGCATCACCCCCTTTATAAGTAGATGGAAGCACATACTGTTGTTGCGCCCACTCTCCCCTGGAACTGTTTATGATTTTTGTTAATCTAATGCCGCTGGTAAAATTAAGCAATGCCACTCTCAGAATTAATTAACTATTGAATCTTAGTTCAAAATTGCAACACTTGTTAGGAATGGTACTATCCTGCTTTGTAGTTCTTTCTACATGTTTAACCAAGGTATTGTTAAGAAAATGTCTCTGTTAAAATGAATTAGTTGCATTGTTTTAGGAATGGTACTTTTCTGCTTTGTCGTTCCTTATACATGTTGAAACAAGGCATTGTTAAAATAATGTCTCAGTCAATATGAATGAATCACACTTATGGAGAATTGCTACTCTCCTGATTTGTTTCCCATTAAGATAAAGTAGATCAGTAGATGCTTTTCTTCTGGGAGTACAAGTCATCAATCATTATTTCTCAGTAATTGTTTCCCTTATACCTATTGTTGCTTACAGGGATATCAAAATTAAAGATCGATTTTATTCCGACTTCGATTTTAGTTGAACTCACAAAAGGAGCCAATGTGTCCAAGGCAAACTGCTGCATTACTGGGTCCAGTTGGTCGTTCCACTTTGCAGAAAGAAGAAGTCACTATTTGTGCTACATTACAGAAGGAATGACCGAGAAGCTTTACAGAGTATTATTAGACACCGGTGACATGACTAGTCTGCAGAGACCATTGGCAATTCAAGAAGCTACGACAGGATTCCACGATCATAGGCCTTACATATTTTGAATGGGAAAAGCTTGTCAAAGTTTAATCATTGATGTTAGCAAGAAGACGTTAGTTTAATATATTGGAATCGCAAAACCTTGTCAAAATTTGCTCATTGATGTTAGCCAGAAGACATGCATTTGATATTTTTGAGTGGGACGTCCTTGCTGTGAGCAGCGTCGAGTGTTTTTTCCTATTCATGTGTTCAGTTTAGAAGTAAATAGTTACTCTGCTGAGATATTCCTGTGTTAAGAGTCTGTTCTGAATATTGTCTATGTAATGCCAGGCCTTGAGTGTGATTGCAAAGTTGAGCTTGGAATGTTGTGGCATGCGGCATCAAGAGCTGTTCACCGTGCCTCCTGAGAATAATGCTTCGTATTGTTTTGCATGTTGATCTAATGCCGGTGATTTACTTGTTAAGAAGATCATCCTCTTCTGTTGTTTCCGTGCTTAAGAAGTTCATCGTCTGATGTTTCATTCATAGCCTATACGACAAGTCAGGTAGGTTAGACCTGAAACCATATGATCTTCCGACCAACTCATGATATTAGGCCGTGATTGGATCGTCGTTTTCCAACCAAAACCGCTTGTAAAACTAACTGTAAATTAAAGCAGTTATTCTCGGGTGAAGGCGCTATGTTGGTTGATTTCGACTAGTAAAATATCGGAAGTACTTCACACACTATAAAAACGCTAAACGACACTCGGACGATTGCTAATCCAGTCGTTAGCTGCTATTTCAGCCTTGCCTATGGATGGCATGATACGCACGTCGTGCATGTATCGTCTGATAATGTCGTCCATATAGTAGTGCGCGTAAAATATACACTGGTCTCTCAAATTACGCGCGTAACCCGCCGGTTTTACTTACAGACCTCGGGCCCTCGGTTTCATTACGCCTGTATTTTACGCGTTGTTTCCGATAACGAGTAAATTACACTTGTGTATGTTAATACAGGTTTGAAATAAACCAGAGCTCCCAAGCGCGGCCTTATCGTTTCATGCCGTCTCAGTTTCTCGAAGGTGCTCATAGGTGTCCGATGATCCTGGCTTCCTGAATGAGCAGCGGGCGCTGTATCAGACCATCCATAGGGCCCGCGAGGCGCTCTCCATTGTCCTTCGAGTTGTTGCGCTCACCGTGGCGCCGAGCATTGTTAACATCGTCAACGAATATGAGGATTCAGGAGATGACTTTATTTTGACTGGATGACACTCGGGACCCACTAGGGTCATAGCCGTACGTACGCAAGTGCCTCCTTATTATGTACAACTATATTTTTTTTTGGTTTCTCCTGGTTTCCTGACATCATGGTCCCACACCATTGTCAACATATGTAGTCAATATAAATGAGAGAATTGCATAAGGTATGGCCGACAGCTGGGACCAAGCAGCTCGAGCAGTATTTGTGTTTTTAAGGCGTGAGCACTGCAGAGTTTTTCTTGGCGATGATTTCGTTGTTATTCAGAGGAGAGCAGGGTATTAACTGGGCGGGCTATGGCCCGTCTAGCCCAGGCCAGATATCCAGCCTAGATACTAATTTTTTCAAGATGAAAATGGCTAGCCCAGCTATACGTCTTTTTGAGGAATACCCAGGCAAGGTCAACTTGTTATTCTCCGCCCTGCTGGGCTGCAAATCTTTTCTAGGAGGGATGCATTAGGCTTAACATGAAAATGGGCTTTAAAAAATAATAAATGGGATGTAATTATAAACATTGGGCAGTAACTATAAAAAAATGCACCAAACACGAAATTAGTTTATAAAATATTATTTATGGATTTTGAAAATCTTAAATTTTCATTGTTGCGCGCGCAATGTTTCGTTGGATTTTTACGTAATACAAATTTATATTTAATCTGATTAGAAATATCGGGATAAAAATATTTCGGATCCCATCAAAATGTGGGAAATTTTATTGAATTCTGTCTTCAACGGTTGGTTGAAATTATTAATCGTTGTCCTAGCTAGAAAATGGGTTGTACTTTTAACAAACTGTAAATGGGCTGTTGTAAATTCCATTAGAATTCAAAAATGGGATGTACATTCTTACAAAACGCAAATGGGCTATAACTTCTCTGCCATACACTTGTGGGCCTACTAAGTGACGCGTCCCCTAAAAAAATAAGTTGATGCGTATGCAAGGCTTTGTCAACTTATTATAGTTAACACACGGTTCTAGCAGCAGTGGCCGTTGGATGTCTATCCAACGGATGTCGTGATTCTTCTTCAATCTCGGATATTCTTAGCTTCGGCCTCCCAAAAAATGATTCCTCCCCCTGACATCTGGGGCGCACCATTTCGGAGGCTGACCTGTGGGCCTACTAAGTTGGAGTGTACCAAGGGCTTTGCCAACTTAGTCAATAATAAAGGATTCTAGCTTCAGTGACCGTACGATGTCCATCCAACGGTCGTAGTGCTTCTTCAACCTCTGGTCTTCTTGGTCCAGCCGCCCAAAGCAGCGCCGGTCGTGCCGCCTGCTCCAGCCTCCCATGGTCGGCTGTGCTACCGCGGAGGCCTCACCGCCCTCATACTACTCCCACCGCTGGCCAGGCCATCCCTCCACTCACCCACAACCCCTGTTATTCTGCGGCGACGGCAGCCTCACACCGCAGCCGAACCAGTGAAACCTCGTACTCCTCTCCGCCCGGGCTTCCACTGTTGCGTCTTCCCCGGCTCCGCGTCGTCCCCTTCCTAGGCCTCGCCGTCGTCCACCGCCCTGGTGCTCTCGGCGCGGCGTGGTCAACATGGTCAACGACCGACTTCCATCGGAAGAGTACTGTATGTGGAGAGGCTGACAACTAGGTCCATGGCGGCCGCAAGGAAGTGCTTCCTTATTACGCGCAAAATAATTATTCCTCCACCTGACTGCTGGGACCCACTAGACGGGCCACCGTATTTCGCGCAAAAACGTTCCCCCCGCTGTCAGCTCGGACCCACCGGAAGTGCCTCCTTATTATGCACAAAAAAATGAATATTCCCCCTGCTAGCTGGGACCCACCTTGGTGGGAGGCTGACTTGTGGGCCTTCTAAGTTGATGGGGAGGGAGGGCTTTGTCAACTTAGTCAATATGAACGATTCTAGCTCTAGTGACCGTACGATGTCCATCCAACGGCCGTAGTGCTTCTTCAACCTCTGGTCTTCTTGCTCCAGTTGCCCAAAGCAGCGCCGGTCATGCCGCCTACTCCTGCCTCCCATGGCCGGTTGTGCTGCCGCGGAGGCCTCATGGCCCCCTACTATTCCCGCCGCTGGCCAGGCCCTGCGGCGACGGCAGCCTCACACCGCAGCCGAACGAGGGAACCCTCATACTCCTCTCCGCGTGGGCATCCACTGCCGCGTCTTCACCGGCTCCGCGTCGTCCCCTTCCTAGGCATTGCCGTCGTCCACCGCCCTGGTGCTCTCGGCGCGGTGTGGTCAACATGGTCAAGGAACGACTTCCATCGAACGTGGACTGTACGTGAAGAGGCTAACAGCTGGGTCCACGGCCGCAGCAAGGAAGTGCCTCCTTATTACGTGGAAAATAATGATTCCTCCACCTGACAGCAGGGACCCACTGGACGGGCCACCGTATTTCGCGAAAAAATTGTTTCCCTCCTGACAGCTGGGACCCACCAGCTACACCTTCGCACGCAAGGAAGTGCGTCCGGGCAAAAATACGATTCGCCCCCTGACTGCTGGGACCCACCAGCTACATCTTCGCACGCAAGGAAGTGCGTCCGGGCAAAAAAAATGATTCGCCCCCCTGACTGCTGGGACCCATCAGCTACATCTTCGCAGGCAAGGAAGTGCGTGACAGTCGGGACCCACCTGGTCGAAGCGTACGTAGCGTTGTCATTCTGGTCGCGAACGTGTACGTACATATATACTGGTGGATGTAGAGGCGCGCACATGTCATAGTAGAGGCGCGCACGTAGCATGTACACGTACGTACAGCGGCCAGGATGCAAGAAAGAAAATACGGCCATGTACGTACATACGGGCAGGGTCTCAAACGCATACTCGCGCATATGTACGGCCGGGGCTCGTGTTCATGGGGAGGCAACGGAATACGTTGTGTTCATCAGGAGGCAACGGAACGCGTGGGAGCCAACCAGCTGGTTTGGAATGGAATGCGTGGTCGTGTTCATCGGGAGGGCTTGGATGGAACAGGCGATGGAAACGAGGCCTGGCGTGCCGCTAAACGGAGGAAACGGACTTCCTACGTTCGGAACAGGGTCCTGTTGATCGGGAGGGGTCTGGCGTACCGCAAAACAGAGGAAACGAACCTCCTACGGTCGAAATGGGGGTCCTGTTGATCGGGAGGGGTGTGGCGTACCGCAAAACGGACGAAACGGACCTCCTAAGGTCGAAACGGGGGTCCTGTTGATCGGTAGGGGTGTGGCGTACCGCAAAACGGATGAAACGGACTTGTGTTGGAGCGCTACGGTCGAAACGGGGGTCCTGTTCATCGGAAGGGGTGT